>NC_084556.2:26630000-26930000 GCF_033978685.3 Nerophis lumbriciformis
TGCTCTCACATAAACAACTGAAATGTTTTTCTTTTATACACACTACTGAAACACTCTTATAAACACTACTGAAATGCTCTTACATACACTTCTGAAATGCTCTTATAAATACTACTGAAACACTCTTATAAACACTACTGAAACACTCTTACATACACTACTGAAACACTCTTATAAACACTACTGAAATGCTCTTACATACACTACTGAAACACTCTTATAAACACTACTGAAATGCTCTTACATACACTACTGAAACACTCTTATAAACACTACTGAAATGCTCTTACATACACTACTGAAACACTCTTATAAACACTACTGAAATGCTCTTACATATACTACTGAAACACTCTTATAAACACTACTGAAACACTCTTATAAACACTACTGAAACATTCTTACATACACTACTGAAACACTCTTATAAACACTACTGAAACATTCTTACATACACTACTGAAACACTCTTATAAACACTACTGAAACATTCTTACATACACTACTGAAACACTCTTATAAACACTACTGAAACATTCTTACATACACTACTGAAACACTCTTATAAACACTACTGAAATGTTTTTGTCTCACGCACACACACACACCTGGAATTATTTTTCACTAGTATGTATAAACGGATTTCACCTGTGTGTGTGTGTGCTTTTTACACGTCCGTGTGAGAGACAACAATTTCAGTAGTATGTGTGCAAAGATTTCAGTTATGTGTATGAGCGCATCTTACCAGTGTGTATGCAAGCATTTCACCAGTGTGTATAAGAGCATCTTAGTAGTGTGTGTGAGCGATGTTGCATTCCGGTTCCGGTCACCAGTAATCCCCGCCCCTTTTCAGACAAGTTTTTTTTTTTTTTTTTATTTTTTTTTTTAAAGCCAAGTTGTTGACAAAATGTCTGCCGACAAGTAGCTTAACCGAGGCGGGAGCTCCACTTCATAATTTGAGGGCTTCAGCGGAGAATATAAGAACACTTTCAATGCAACAAGGGTCGCCCCTGCAGGACGTGGCACCTGAGCGGCCACACAGGTGCCTTTCTCCTCCCGACAGCCAAGCAGCCTGGAGCAAATGTTACCTTGCGAGTTTACACTGCAGCATCATCAAGTGCAACGTTTCAGTTCATGGACATCGAAGCAAGAGGAGGAAAAGGTAATTAGACATTATTTATTTCTAAATGATTGTTGAATCCCTCGAAATGTAAGGCGACATGGCATTGTAGTGCGCTACAATGGTAACATGTCGAAATGTGAGTCACGTCGTGGTACGTCAGTAGCTAATCAAATACTAATGATAATGGATTACAATTATTTAGCGTTTTTCTATCGACTTGATAAGGGGGTCCCCAAACACTTTGGTCCACCAAAGTCCAACATCTGGTCCGCTGGGAAAAAAAAAAAGTTGTATTATTATTTTCAATCTGTCTTTTCTAATCCATTTTTTGGTGTCCCCTAGCCGCTCAGGCAAATCATATTGTCTAAAAATGCATTTCCCTGTATGACTTATATTGTCTTGGCTGTTTTCATGTGATCTGATTGTTACATTCTTATTCCAGAGTCACCACACAGCTGCGTGACCATTTCAACAAGGACAGAATAAACAACCTCTGGATTCATGGAACTTCTCTGCACACAAATATATTAATTGGAATATTCAATCAATTTCACATAGGAACATTGTGATTATTATTTTCAACAGTGTGTTGAAAACAACCTTTTTTGGCTCAGAAAGGTTCCTTATGTCTTATTATTCATATGCTTTCAATACTTGTCGGTGTGTAATTCCAGACATAGATGTAAACATTTTTTCAACAAGTGAAACCACTTGAAAATGATGGCAACTATGGAATAGACATTTTCACTTCAATTCTGCACTTTATTCAGTGAACAACATGTGATATATAAGGTTTGTTAAAATGTTTTCTTCTCTTGTGCAGTGTATTCTGCAAGTTAACATTTTGTAAAAAAATAAATAAATAAGGAACCTGTTATACAGACAATATGAAGTTGCCCACTTTATTATTGCAAATATCAAAATAACACTGCAATATGTTTGTGCTGTAAACATTTATGTTTCTACCGTTGAGGTTTTTAAGTTATTTTTTGTTCTGACGAGTAATGTCATCCAACCCCCACCATCACACACACTTTGTCAAAATCTCCCCAAACTTGTCCCAAATGTTTGTGCTACACAATTTTTTTGTCTTATGATTATTGTATTTAGGCTAGGTGTAAATATTAACACATTAACTTAAACTATAATTTTAGACAAACAATATATATTGTCTGACTACAAGAAGCATTGAAAAGTATATAAATAATAAGGCATAACAGGGGCGTCACTAGCTTTTAAGGACAGGGGGGGCTTAGCCCCCAGGAGATGCACAGGATGCGAGCGAACGTAGCGCACGAGCAAAACACTTCACAAACGGCTAACAAAGACTTATAAATAATTCATTGTTATTATTATTATTTCATTCGGTTTATTTTCAATCTGTGTTCAGTACAACAACAAACATGGCTTTGCACAGTGATATTTTGTTTACAGCATCAACAAGAAACAATTACTTGCATGATCCTTCACGATACACTGAAACACAATGAAAGTGGTGGCATTAGCCTTTATGTTATTAATTCACAACATTTTTGTGTTACTTATTTTCTTTCATAGTCATATTTGAAAACAGCTGGTGTTTTCCATTTATTCTCTTTCTGTTTCTCTGCAAGTAAACTGTGTGTGTTAACCTTGAATGCTTTGGAATGTGTTTTGACTAGCATATATTTTGTCTAGAGAGAGGGGGGAGGAGAGAGGGTTTTGGGTCGGGGAGACAGACCATTTTTGGCGGCGCAATAGAATGTTCTGGAATAAGAATGTAACAATCAGATCACATGAAAACAGCCAAGACAATATAAGTCACTTTAATGCCACCACTTTAGCTCACAATACAATAATTGTTTGTTCCCAAATATATTGAAGTTGCACAGATTACATTTTGGGCACATATGTGACTAAAATGGTTGTAAATTAAAGCCCTGGAAATATTACTTAGTTACTTGAATTAAAATAATATCTGGATCGGGTTAATTTGGCTTAAATATAATATATATATATATATATATATATATATATATATATATATATATATATACATATATATATATATATATATATATATATATATATATATATATATATATATATATTATGGCAAGCCGTTAAGGAAATTAAATATATATAGGAAGTCTGAATAGAAATGAGAAAGGTTTATATATACTGTAAATAAGAAAGACTTAAAGTCCGTCTGCTGATCTGAAAAAGAGCCAAAGCTGTCAAAGAGTTGAGGGATCATCTTCAAAGTGCAATGCTGAAACAAATAATGCAAACAATAAAATGTAACTTCCAGGGCTTGAGACTAACGTAGTCCCGGGGACGGTAAAAAAAATGCACGTGACGAAATGAAATGCTCCCCGGGACAATGGCTTTTAACCATTGTTTTTCTTTTTCTTTTTATGTATTTATTAATTTTACATTTGATATTAAATGTCTTGGTTTTTCCTCCCTCTGAAAATATAATACAATAAAACAAATATATTTAATGATGTTTTTTTCATTATTTTAACAATAGGATAATGTATATTACTTTATATAGACTCTACCAGAAACACAAAACTTAAACTAAATTATTTACAATTGCAGACACAAGGTTTCGTGCAGCTTCACTCATTGTAAAGGAAGACGGAAGTCCACGCAGGAGAAAAATGACTACAAAGATGGTGTCTGGTTTTTTTTTAATATATATATATATATATATATATATATATATATATATATATGCAAGGTCGCAAAGTAAATGCGGACTGAATTTTGAGTGATGTGGGCATTTTCTATATGAACAAGTGGAATGGATTGGATACCGACGCACTAAAGGGGCTCTCTACCTTACGCTATGAAGTGAGGGGAAACTGAGTGAATAATGACAGGTTATATAATTATTTATTCAAACTCATATTCGGGCCACTTTATAATGAATATGTCGGCATGTATTTGTAAAAAAAAAAAAAAAAAAATTGTCCCCAAATTATTTAGGGGGGCTTAAGAATATTTTAGGGGGGCTTGAGCCCCCCTAAAACAGGCATAACAACGCCAATGAGGCATAAGGAACATTTTTGAGCAAAAAAAGAGGATATTTAATATGTTTATGTGAAATTGTTTGAATATTCCAATTAATATATTTGTGTGCAGAGAAGTTCCATGAATCCAGAGGTTGTTTATTCTGTCCTCGTTGAAAAGGTCACGCAGCTGTGTGGTGACTCTGGAATAAGAATGTAACAATCAGATCACATGAAAACAGCCAAGACAATATAAGTAATACAGGGAAATGCATTTTTAGACAATATGATTTGCCTGAACGGCTAGGGGACACCAAAAAATGGATTAGAAAAGACAGATTGAAAATAATAATACAACTTTTTTTTTTTCCAGCGGACCAGATGTTGGACTTTGGTGGACCGTAACCGGCCCGCGGGCCGTAGTTTGGGGACCCCTTATCAAGTCGATAGAAAAACGCTAAATAATTGTAATCCATTATCATTAGTATTTGATTAGCTACTGACGTACCACGACGTGACTCACATTTCGACATGTTACCATTGTAGCGCACTACAATGCCATGTCGCCTTACATTTCGAGGGATTCAACAATCATTTAGAAATAAATAATGTCTAATTACCTTTTCCTCCTCTTGCTTCGATGTCCATGAACTGAAACGTTGCACTTGATGATGCTGCAGTGTAAACTCGCAAGGTAACATTTGCTCCAGGCTGCTTGGCTGTCGGGAGGAGAAAGGCACCTGTGTGGCCGCTCAGGTGCCGCTGTTGTACCGAAATCTGTTACCCATCAGAATTTGTGACTCCAGGGGGCGATGTTCTCATGGCGTTTGTTTGATGGTTAAACAGCAAGCCCAAAGAGGAGGCGAAGAAGAACGCTTGCGTAAATGGCGTAAACTATCGTTGTCAGAATTTCAGCATTAATAAATTACACATATTCTGGAAATCAATGATTTACTTTCATTATAGTATGAGTCCATTGTATCAGCTGTTGATTCTCTCTCACACACATACATTTTCCGGATTAAAAGCTATCATGGAATGAAACGTCAGTTGTCAGAATTTCAGCATTAATAAATTACACATATTCTATCATTATTTATATCATTTGTTTAACATCAGCCACTGAAAGAAGCCAATTGATATTGATATACTGATATTGATTTATATCAATAAATATAATTTATTTAATCAATTTACATATTGATTTACATTGAACTGATACACTTGACCAAATGCATTAATTTCAGATCCAGTGCGAGCGGTGCGGGCGATGGTACCACAGCTTGTGTGTGGGAAACCCCAAGGAGGAGGGATATCGTTGTGATGCATGCCAGGAACATACCATGTTAATTTCTGTATTAGAAAATAAGTTATGATTGTATGTTGCATTTGAATTCCAAAATGTATTGTAAAAAAAAAAAAAAGGTTTCTGTTTAGCTCTGTTTCTGCTTAGTTTAGTTTGATGGTTAGGGTATATGTATTTTAATAAAAATCTGTATTATAAATGCTGAAAGATGCAGTGAAGTAAGGTCTCGAAATCTGACGGCCAAGTCACAGTTTATCGGAAAATGTAACCCTAGTGCGTCCTGAATATGGGGGCCCAAATAAGAAAAAGTGAATGGAGATGAAGGGAGGGGGGTGTAAAAAGGGCAGGAAATAGTAATTGAGGTTCCTGGTTTAAGAATAGGGAACATACAGTAAGGTCTCGAAATCTGACGGCCAAGTCACAGCTTATCGGAAAATGTAACCCTAGTGGGTCCTGATTCTGGGGGTCCAAATGAGAAAAAGTGAATGGAGATGAAGGGAGGGGGGGTGTAAAAAGGGCAGGAAATTGTAATTTAGGTGACTGGTTTAAGAATAGGGAACATACAGCCATAACAAACAGAACAACCGCATGTGCATGTATAGCCTTATCTATATTGGAAAATGTATGTGTGTGAGAGAGAATCAACAGCTGATACAATGGACTCATACTATAATGAAAATAAGTAATTGATTTCCAGAATATGTGTAATTTATTAATGCTGAAATTCTGACAACTGACGTTTCAGCATTAAGGATAGTTTACGCCATTTACGCAAGCGTTCTTCTTCTCCTCCTCTTTGGGCTTGCCGTTTAACCATCAAACAAACGCCATGGGAACATCGCCCCCTGGAGTCACAAATTCTGATGGGTAACAGATTTCGGTACAACACCGCGTCCTGCAGGGGCGACCCTTGTTGCATTGAAAGTGTTCTTATATTCTCCGCTGAAGCCCTCAAATTATGAAGTGGGGCTCCCGCCTCGGTTAAGCTACTTGTCGGCAGACATTTTGTCAACAACTTGGCTTTAAAAAAAAAAAAAAACTTGTCTGAAAAGGGGCGGGGATTATTGGTGACCGGAACCGGAATGCAACATTGCTCACACACACTACTAAGATGCTCTTACACACACTGGTGAAATGCTTGCATACACACTGGTAAGATGCGCTCATACACATAACTGAAATCTTTGCACACATACTACTGAAATTGTTGTCCCTCACACGGACGTGTAAAAAGCACACACACACACAGGTGAAATCCGTTTATACATACTAGTGAAAAATAATTCCAGGTGTGTGTGTGTGCGTGAGACAAAAACATTTCAGTAGTGTTTATAAGAATGTTTCAGTAGTGTATGTAAGAATGTTTCAGTAGTGTTTATAAGAGTGTTTCAGTAGTGTATGTAAGAATGTTTCAGTAGTGTTTATAAGAGTGTTTCAGTAGTGTATGTAAGAATGTTTCAGTAGTGTTTATAAGAGTGTTTCAGTAGTGTTTACAAGAGTGTTTCAGTAGTGTATGTAAGAGCATTTCAGTAGTGTTTATAAGAGTGTTTCAGTAGTGTATGTAAGAGCATTTCAGTAGTGTTTATAAGAGTGTTTCAGTAGTGTATGTAAGAGTGTTTCAGTAGTGTTTATAAGAGTGTTTCAGTAGTATTTATAAGAGCATTTCAGTAGTGTATGTAAGAGCATTTCAGTAGTGTTTATAAGAGTGTTTCAGTAGTGTGTATAAAAGAAGAACATTTCAGTTGTTTATGTGAGAGCATTTCAGTAGTGTATGTAAGAGCATTTCAGTAGTGTTTATAAGAGTGTTTCAGTAGTGTGTATAAAAGAAAAAGATTTCAGTTGTTTATGTGAGAGCATTTCAGTAGTGTATGTAAGAGGTAATTCTGAATAATGTTCCTAACGGCCCGTCATATTATAACACCTGGCTGCCGAGCTGACAAGTAAACACATTGCAAGACTGCTTGTATCAGAGCTTATATCGGAGATTTTACATACAAGCCTGTATCATGCGATACTTGTTTTTTAGCTAAAATCGGACCAATATCCTATATCATATCAATATTGGATTAGGACACCCATAATATAAGAATGGCAAATGCGTATACATTTTAACTACAGTATTAAAGTTTAAAGTTAAAGTACCACTGATAGTCTCACACACACACACACACACACACACACACACACACACACACACACACTAGGTGTGGCGAAATTACCCTCTGCATTTGACCCATCCACTTGTTCCATCCCCTGGGAGGTGAGGGGAGTAGTGAGCAGCAGCAGGGAACCCTTTTGGCGATTTAACCCCCAATTCCAACCCTTAATGCTGAGTGCCAAGCAGGGAGGTAATGGGTCCCATTTTTATAGTCTTTGGTATGACTCGGCCGGGGTTTGAACTCACGACCTACCGATCTCAGGGCGGATACTCTAAGTACATTAGCATATTACTAATAGCTTTTAGTCTACTGAGCCTCTTTAAGATGATCAAATAAAAAAATAATAAATGTTTTGAGACTGATACTGTCACAAAAATCGCAAGGAACCGACCCAGGCCTGAGGACAGGGCTGGCCAGTGCATAAGAATCAGTCTGATTGGCAACCAGGCACAGGTGTGTCCTGATTGCCAATCATGGACAAGTGAGGGGGCCAGCGCTCAGAGGAAATAAGTATAATGGAAGAAAACAGTACGTTAAAAAGCAAGATGGACAGGAAATAAAACAGAACAAAATAAACTAATCACTGTCATGTGAGATACACTGTATTTGTAAATGAAACAAAAACTCAACTTTAACAAATATTTAACAAATATCCAGACATAATTATACAATATGTCTTTTTTCCAGGGGTGTATCACGCAGGGGGTGGCTTAAATAAATAACCACATTTTGTAATAAAAAAGACGTACATACTTGATGCAAATATAAATATGTGGGTGAAAAAGGCCAAACAAGAAGAAGAACATTTAGGTTTGATGTAGAAAACCATTCAGAGTGAGTGACTGCATTTGGGTTTTATGAGTGGCTGAGTCATGACAGGTCATCTGAGGGCAAACACACACAAACTAATCTTATAAAATGTGCCTTTCAGTGTACATTTTATAAGATTAGTTCTGTTCGTTACCACTTAATCCAGCTCTTTACTGGACACATGAGCGTTTTATACTTGTCACATTGATTCAATTACAGGCTATAAATATGGTATGTTGTATATACTACAGTGGCCCCATCTTCACTCTGAGAAGTGGGAATTTGCTGGGAACAAGATTTTCTTTCAAATAGCAAGTTGGCACTTTGGTGTCCCGGCAAAATGAAAATGGCTGTTGAGCTTTATTGGAATTGAATTTTAATGGTGGAGAACAACACACTTATCTAGATTAAGCTGTAGCTATTATATTGTAAACCTGTCTCGTAGAGGATTTCCCATCACAATCTCTATGGAACCAACTGGGGGAATTATTGAACTGTTAAGCATGCCTCTGGCATTGAAAATATTTTTAAAGTAATTGGAATTTTCCAAAAACAAACAAAACAACAACCGTGTCATTTTTCATGTGTGAAAAGTTTTTGTAATCGTCTGTCAGAGGTCACACTAAATGGGATATGGGTTAACTATGATAAAAGCTCAGTATCAACTGGCCTGTAGTATTTAATACTAAAATATATGAAGAAAAAATACATTTACATTTTGTGTCCAGTGGTATCTCAGTTTTTCTTCATAATCTGTTCCAAAGCGTCAGACAACGACCGAGTCGTGCGAAAACTGAACCAATTTTTGAAGAAGAAATAGTGTAAATCCATTCCAGAGGCCCAGCACGGTGGAAGAGGGGTTAGTGCGTCTGCCTCACAATACGAAGGTCCTGAGTAGTCGTGAGTTCAATCCTGGCCTCGGGATCTTTCTGTGTGGAGTTTGCATGTTCTCCCCGTGACTGCGTGGGTTCCCTCCGGGTACTCCGGCTCCCTCCCACCTCCAAAGACATGCACCTGGGGATAGGTTGATTGGCAACACTAAATTGGCCCTAGTGTGTGAATGTGAGTGTGAATGTTGTCTGTCTATCTGTGTTGGCCCTGCGATGAGGTGGCGACTTGTCCAGGGTGTACCCCGCCTTCCGCCCGATTGTAGGTGAGATAGGCTCCAGCGCCCCCCGGGACCCCGAAGGGAATAAGCGGTAGAAAATGGATGGATGGATGGCATTGCCTGGAGAATAATTATAGTTGTACATGCAGAAAACAACGCCAAATACATATACTGTAAATGACAAATAAAATAGATAAACATTTAAGATTATTTTTTACCTTTAATAAATACTCTTTTTGGCAAAGACAGCAATGAGCAGCGAGGGAAAGGGGAAAGGAAGAACCACTCGGACGCCACCTTAGTAATTTTCTATAAGTTATTTTTTAATTCAAAAGTGTTTCACAGCTTCTTTATCAAAGTGCTGTAACTTCCAAATTTTGTTGGCTTCAAGGTGTCTTATTTTCTAGTTATACTAGTTATACAAAAACTAAGTCACCAAAGCGTACAATTTTTGTTTGGGTAGTCGATTTCACAGAATGTTAAGCGGGTAAAAGGCTATTTATCTATGCACAATGGAAATGCCAAAAGTTGTCCCTGGTTTAGATATAGCATCCTGGTAATCTATTGCACATACGTATCCAGGACGCTATATCTAAACCAGGGATAACTTTTGGCAAACATTTTTAGCGATAACAGAATTCTACAAAAAGTGGGAAGTACGAAAGTCCAGGTATCACTGTAGACTCTTGCTATATAAATCCAAAGATAAATGAAAAAGCACTGTGTTCAATTTGTCTCCTCTTCGCTTAAAAAGTTTGCAAACCTTGTAACCAAAGCTGCACAACAACTCAAATTGTAATCACAATCCTGATTTTGGCTGTCACGATTAAATGAAGGTGATCGTCTGTGATAAAAGGCAAACTCTGCTGCATATCAACCTAAGCTCTTTCTCAGTCGCCCACACCAGAGGCCATGTGTATACGCACAGAGCTTCATGAGCACATTGACCACCTTGCCAACCGGCATTAAAGCATGCTGTTTTTCTCCTTGGAGTCCTACCAGCAGGGCTAGCGAAAAGCCATTATGCTAAACACAGTAGGAAGACACTTTTCCACTAAGTGCCAACACCGACAAGACGTGTTCTCCATTGGGATTCATGCACCCCATGCATCTGCGCATGTGTATGAATCCAGGGAATGCAAATAAAAAAGTAATGCACATTGTAGGACTCTCACAGGATTAAAATCGCTATGTTTGTATTTTGTCATTTAACACACAAGTTTCCCACGATCAAGTGCATGATCAGGTCAAGCAGGGGTGTCCAAATGGGGGAACACCCGCAGAGCATTGATGTTTTCGTTGGTCCCCAAGAACGCATTAAAAATGGATGACTAGAACTAAAGGAGTAGTGAGAAAAATATGAAATGTTGATACTAATATTGATACTAATGTCGTGCGTGGTTGAGCATGTTGTGACACCAAGATGCAGAGACAGAAAATGCCGTGTATTTTATTTCTAAAGTAAAAACAGGAAGTACGACTAAATCAAGAGTACCGGGACAGGAAATGACAACAAACACAGAAACATTAAGAACATAATACAATCTGCCATGTGAGATCGTAACAAATAATGAACCAAAAAAATAAAGATATGTCTTTATGTCTTTAAATAAATTGATAACGTTTATTTAGCCCATTTATTAGACCACAGTGGTGCCTCAATTTAAGGCTGTTTTGAGATAAGAAAAGCCTCTACACCAAGGGGCCTTTTTGACTTGGGAGCCACATTGCGTTAAAATGATATGGCCGCGTATATATACATATATATATATATATATATATATATATATATATATATATATATATATATATATATATATATATATATATATATATATATATATATATATATATATATATATATATATATACATACATACATACATACATACATACATACATATACAGTGTTGGGACTAACGCGTTACAAAGTAACGCGTTACTGTAACGCCGTTAGTTTCGGAGGTAACTAGTAATCTAACGCGTTATTTTTTATATTCAGTAACTCAATTACCGTTACTACATGATGCGTTACTGCGTTATTTTACGTTATTTTTTAATGTAGTATCGGCTAGAAACAGAAGAAGTGTCGTCCTTCTGTCTCACAAGGAAAAGAAAAGGCGTGCTTTCCTCGACCGAGGAGCGGAGCGCAGGGGAGACGTTCCTCCAGGGCCTATGTATTTCGGGGCTAACAACTTTCACTTTACCCGGCAGTGGGTCTTTACAGCTCCGGACTCGAGGGTGAATGATGAGGCCGGCGGTTTGTTGCAACTTTGCGACTTTATTGGTGTCTTACACGCAGCCATCCACCAAGCTAGAGCACCTGCACGCACTAACTGTTGCGCTCCCTCACCTCTCTCGCCCACTCACTCACTGACGTCACTCACCTCACATGCTGTGATATCTTAAAGGGCCACACGCACACACACATACGCTACTCTCATAACAACTAACAAGACATCATGGTGAAGTCAGAAGTCGAGTTTCTTAACAAGTTAACATGGAGACATTGTCACTACTTTTCTTTTGTCGAGCACAAAGAAAATAACAGTTTAGTTAAATGTAAGTTGTGTCTTGGATCAAAGATCCCATCTACTTAAAGTTAAAGTGCCAATGATTGTCACACACACACTAGATGTGGTGAAATTATTCTCTGCATTTGACCCATCACCCTTGATCACCCCCTGGGAGGTGAGGGGAGCAGTGAGCAGAAGCAGTGAGCAGCAGCAGTGAGCAGCAGCAGTGACCGCGCCCGGGAATACTGCCAAAAACAGCAATTCAAATCTGCTGAAACAGCTACATAAATGGTAAATGTGTTATACTTGTATAGCTTTTCTACCTTTTTAAGGAACTCAAAGCGCTTTGACACTATTTCCACATTCACCCATTCACACACACATTCACACACTGATGGAGGGAGCTGCCATGCAAGGCGCTAACGACCACCCATCAGGAGCAAGGGTGAAGTATCTTGCTAAAGGACACAACGGACGTGACTAGGATGGTAGAAGGTGGGGATTGAACCAGTAACCCTCAGATTGCTGGCACGGCCACTGCTAGCCAGGACAACATTGATAGAGCCATTGCAGCGTATGTGCTAGAAGACATGCAGGCTATTTCTACAGTGGAGTCACACGTTTTCAGGCAGCTAATTAGCATGATACCGGCGTCAAACAACAAATGGCACGGAAAACATTTTCCAAGTACCTGGACAGTGAGCACATAAACATGGAAAGCGAGCTAAAGAAAACACTCCAAACTCTGCCTCTGCTCATCATTGAAGGTACACACTGTCAATTCTCTTATATACTCTTTCATTCTAGACTTCTAGAGTGTTTGATTATCACATCACTCTAAATGTATAGACTATAAAGTTCACAAACATAAAGAGGGATGCTAGTGGGCCAGGCCAATCTTTCCTTATCTCTAAACTAAAACTTGGGAAATGTGTAGAGTGTTCTGGGCTTCACTACAGTGTTGATCTCCTGAATACATGATTTTATTTCACAATTCCTTGAGAAAAAAAAATGCCTGGTTAGGCTTTGTGTATGTCATGTGTGCCTTCCTTGGGTGAAGCCAGCTTTACAGCTATGTTGTCATTATGCTGTTTGTTACTTATGTATGTTATGTTGCAGCTATTTCAAATAGTTTTGTCAATTTGTTTTGGCCTGAAATAAACTGGCCCTTTGAAACATATCTTTGTCTTTGTGTGTTGTATGTAGACCACATTGCTTAGCAGAGTTCAGTGATGCAAATGCATGTCAAGTTGATCAACACATTGTATTATTCTCCAGTGCAATAACAGTACTGAAATGAAGGCTAAAAGGGCATCAATGAGAGCCTTAAAAAAAAAGAAGTAACTAAATAGTTACTTTTCACAGTAACGCATTACTTTTTGGTGTAAGTAACTGAGTTAGTAACTGAGTTACTTTTGAAATAAAGTAACTAGTAACTGTAACTAGTTACTGGTTTTCAGTAACTAACCCAACACTGTACACATATATATATATATATATATATATATTTATATATATATATATATATATATATATATATATATATATACATATATATATATATATATAGTACAGGCCAAAAGTTTGGACACACCTTCTCATTCAATGTGTTTTCTTTATTTTCATTGTAGATTGTCACTGAAGGCATCAAAACTATGAATGAACACATGTGGAGTTATGTACTTAACAAAAAAAGGTGAAATAACTGAAAACATGTTTTATATTCTCGTTTCTTCAAAATAGCCACCCTTTGCTCTGATTACTGCTTTGAACACTCTTGGCATTCTCTCGATGAGCTTCAGGAGGTAGTTACCTGAAATGGTTTTCACTTCACAGGTGTGCTTGAAGCTCATTGAGAGAATGCCAAGAGTGTGCAAAGCTGTAATCAGACCAACGGTGGCTATATTGAAGAAACTAGAATATAAACCGTGTTTTCAGTTATTTCACCTTTTGTTGTTAAGTACATAGCAAATCCACACATTCATAGTTTTGATGCCTTCAGTGACAATCTACAATGTAAATAGTCATGAAAATTAAGAAAACACATTGAATGAGGAGAAGGGGTTTCCAGACTTTTGTCCTGTACTGTATATATTTAACATTTACATTTTAAGTTTAATGTCGTCAAATACTAACTTGAGGACGTGCCACGGGCCATAGTTTGAGGAACCCAGTTTTAAGCTAATTGTTTGTGCAAGCAAAAATCTGGGTTACAAACAACTCCATTAGGGATGACAATTGATAAGATTTTTCCGGCTTTTTACGACTTGTTTTTTTTGTCAGTTCTCTTATCGATTCTTATTTGGAAAAAAAAAATAACAAAAAGGTGGATCAGCATCAATTTTGTTTCGTTTGGAGCTAACATGACCTTACAAAGACAACAGTAAGGTCTTAAAAGGCACATAACATAGAACAACTATTTTGAAAATAAATAAATACATTCTGTAGAATTTAACAATTAAAAAAATATGTAAAAATTACGCAAGAATGTAACATTTTGTAACATTTTTAAAACTTTTAAGAACCTTTGTCATCTGCCTCAAAAAATATACTGTGCAATATAAAGGTTTGACATATCTTACATTTCATTCACAATTGAAGTAGAATTCGCTGGCATAAATGGACTTTTACACGATATTCTAATTTTATGACTTCCACCTGTATAATATAATGATTGAGTGAAAATGATGTTGGAGGGAAACATGCAACTTTTCTCTGACTACAATTGAACATTCGCCTACCTAACGAGCATCTATGTGGCACATTGTTGTAAGCTTTTGACCACAAACGTAGTCACTGCTCGATGACATTCGTCATTCCTGGCTGAGTGGTACTCTTCCTTGTTGAGGTAAAAGCTAGCGACAGATGTGAAGTGAAGTGAATTACATTTATATAGCGCTTTTTCTCAAGTGACTCAAAGCGCTTTACATAGTGAAACCCAATATCTAAGTTACATTTAAACAAGTGTGGGTGGCACTGGGAGCAGGTGGGTAAAGTGTCTTGCCCAAGGACACAACGGCAGTGACTAGGATGGCGGAAGCGGGGATCGAACCTGCAACCCTCAAGTTGCTGGCACGGCCACTCTACCAACCGAGCTATACCGCCCCTGTAGCTATTACTGTCCGCCTCCAAACCAGTCAGAAAATGTATCTTCATGCTCATCTGTATGAGAAGGCATTCATTTCAATTAAACAAGTAATAGCGCTAACATGATAGGCGGTATTAGTACCTGTTGTATTTTCGTCCGATTACTGCTACTGCCTGGGATGAAATCAGCGCGGTTAAAGAACGCAACATTCATTTATAGTTATTGCATGGTGTATGTTCAAATGTTTCAGTATATTGCTCGTATGTCCTTCTCTTGATGAAATAGCAACCTTGGAATTATTACAAGTAGCGCTGTTGCAATCTTTTCTTGTAAAATGTCGCCAAACTTCAGAACGGTTCTTCCGCCCGGGCGCCGCCATGATGCTGTCAGACATCAGTACGCACGTTACGTGATGATGTCATCCTCATCCGGAAGAACCGTTAAGGGAATCGTTTGAAAAAATGGTAAGCTCCACCAAGGAATTGATACACTGGGAACCGGTTCAGAGCAAGAACCGGTTTTCGATTCCCATCTAATCCCCATAATTCCAAACGTAATGAATCATTGTGATTAATAATGGGGATCGCGATATTGATGAACAAAAATCATGATTAGAATTGTGCAGCCCTACTTGTAACCTTGTCACTTTGAGAATCCATTAGTCGACAACATTTATGACCACCTTAGCATCTCATTCTCCAAGCACTCACAAACACAACCATTGAGGGGAAAAAAATGGTTTGCGGGTGTCCACAGTAGACAGGAGAGCTCTTCACTACAGAATCCACAGGCAGTCAACAGCATAGTTTAGAATTCACTCATTTAGATATTCTTGGGAGACTTGTTTACAACAATTCCAGCCCTGAGAGTGAAAATGACACAACATGACTGCTACCCCTGACATTTGTGTGAGAACCGTATCGCAGTCATTGCCCAAGGCAAGGCCAAAGGAACACAACAGCCCATAAATTGTTTCATCTGTTGGCTACCAAAGTGTCAGCTCCCCAATGGACATTGGATGCACTTAGGCGGTGTGAAACCCACAACCTGAGAATTTCAGGGTCCGCATGACCCCTTGTGACAACTGCCTTCCACCCAGCGTCCATCATGTGAAATGATGAGGTCTATGCTTGTCTCTACTTTATATGCGTCTCTGCACACACTGACAGAAAGCTGTCAGCGGTGGGGCTCGGGTGATTTTCCACTGGCATCCATGGAGAAAATCCTTGTTGGATTCAGAACTGCTTGGCTTTTCTGATGTGTAAAAGTGCTGGAGACAGGCCTAGCAGGTTTAAGCAGATTAATTAGGGTGTAGCGAAGGCTGTGGAAGAACGGGGAAAAAAAACCTTCCATAGGTGCCATATCCACTGACACAGCTTTGCATACATAGTGATGCTTGAATTATGCACACTACCACCCGCATTCTAACTGCACACATAGAGGATACAGTGCTGGAGGGCAAAAAAAAAGAAGGCATAACTCCACTCATGCTCTCTCTCCAAATAATCGCAGCACCCGTGTCTAACCCTAAATGTGTTTATTCTCACTTGGAACATATTTTTTCCTTGTTTGCACATTTACAAGTAAAAGCTATTCTTTTACGGATATTTTTCATCCCTTGTCGCGTGGCGTTATCGTAGCAAAAGTAGCCTGAGAGGCAACTCCTATGCATGGAAAATGTTTTTTGTTGTTGTTCAGAGCAGTTGCAGGCTTCAACAGTGACGATGATGAAGGGGTTGCAAGCATGACACGCATCAGACTTAAAGCTCAACCATTCCACAATCAGTGTCATTATCCTCCATCGCAACGGACCGCACTGGCTGATATTGAAGAGAAGACAAGGGCAAAAAATAACCACCAACCACCCCCCGCCTTCTTCCCCAAGTTCCTCATCACCATCATCATTTTCATCATTACACAAAATATGACCGAGAGCAGAATCCCACAATGCTGTGCAAACGTCGACGTGAGTTAGCGTCAAGAAGACACAAGAGATATGCATGCATCATCTGGCCAGGAGAACATCACTTGTGGGGAGACAGCCAGAGGCCCTAAGGAGGAGAGGTGGAACGAAGGGGGGGTTGTGAAGAGGAGAGCATAGTAGCAGGGTAGGGTCGGGGGGCGGGGGGTGCACAACAACAGATGGGAATTGAGAGTAAAGTGAAAGGAGAACAAGGTGCACCATTAGGAGGGGAAACAAGGGATAAAAATGAGTGAGATGTTCACAAGCAAGGGGAAATAACACAAAGGATGCAATCAGGGAAAATGGAGGCATAATATCCTCCCGCTGCATAATCTCCACAGATTTAACCATAAAGCATAATCTCCACAGGTTTGACAATACACCATGTGGCCTAAATCTGAGCCAATTACAACGAGAGCAGTTTGCATTGCATGTGCATGTCGGTATTGATTTGACTGGGAGGGTCGTTGGTTGTGTGTGTGTGTGTGCATGTGTGTGTGTGTGCGTGTGGGGGTGAGTACATTTAAGATTTGGGAGCTTTCTGAAGTGGGCAGACAGCTGGGGACCCCATGCATGTAATAGCCCCTCCACGTTGCCTTTTATGCCCTTCACTGACCAGATTAAAGCCCGAATGACAAACGCACGGAGGCTGCAAACATCTGTTCTTGGACACACGGTCCATTCCTCCACATGCCGCAGCGTTGGTCACTCCTCAGTCACAGTCCTCATGTGGACAACATCTGCAGTCATAAACCAGTGCACATTAACTACTGGAGCATGACACCTAGGTAGGCTACAAACCATGAGGGGTTTCGTTCTGTACACAAAAATACAATGGTTTTGGAACGCTGGTTGCAGTGTTTCCAACAAAAACAACACTGAACAATATCACCTCCTAATTATACCTTGCCATAGCAGCAACTATTTCATTGAGAGTAAAAAACACATTTAAAGGTAATTTATGATGAATTGTGTCTTTTCTGAGTCATCAATGTTGTTATAATTTTGGCTATTCATGTTTAACATTGCTAAAGCGTCAAATCATAACATTTATGCATTTTGGGGTGAACTTGCACGTGGCTTAGAATGCCTCTGTTTGCTAGGATTTGCAGTCTGGCGACGTTGTGATGTCACAGAGAGGTGGAAGCCCTTATATAGACTTTAAAGGGGTCATACATCCATCCATCCATTTTCTACCGCTTATTCCCTTTGGGGTCGCGGGGGCGCTGGAGCCTATCTCAGCTACATTGGACGGAAGGCGGGGTACACCCTGGACAAGTCGCCACCTCATCGCAGGGCCAACACAGATAGACAGACAACATTCACACTCACATTCACACACTAGGGCCAATTTAGTGTTGCCAATCAACCTATCCCCAGGTGCATGTCTTTGGAGGTGGGAGGAAGCCGGAGTACCCAGAGGGAACCCACGCAGTCACGGGGAGAACATGCAAACTCCACACAGAAAGATCCCGAGCCCGGCTACTCAGGACCTTCGTATTGTGAGGCAGACGCACAAACCCCTCTTCCACCGTGCTGCCTAAAGGGGTCATATTATGATATTTTTTCTACATTTAAAATATTTCCTTGTCGTCTAGATGGTAGGTATTTGGTCAAACTTTCGCATAGATTATGTTTTACAGACCATCTTCAAGATGCTTTCTGACCGCCATTTTGTTGGCGGTCTTATTTACGTGCCTCCACTTCGACTGTGTTTTCTCCCTGTCATCTATGTTGTAGTTTTTAGCACTTCCATAGGGAGTCTAACGACAGATATACTGTAAGTGAAAACTATACACTACTTTGTATTAACAATAGCAACAGCGTGGGATGCATGTGCATGTACGAGTCAGTCTGCCCCACAACAAGAGGATAGAGAAAAAGAAGAAGCTTATTGACTACAGCGCAAACTACAATGGTGGACTCTGGCAAAGCACTTTGGGTAAATGTATACCATATATGGAGAATCGTCACAAGATGGCGCAAATTCCAAACCGCTCGTTTAGAGAAAGTATGAAGGTAAGGATAGTTCTATAATTATATCTGCTCTGCCTCCATGGTTTGATTTACAATTTTCATGACTTGTGCAGATCCCAAATACATAATGGCCGGTAGCAATAGGTAAGAAAAGTTGGTTTTGCATAATAGGAGCTTTCAGTAAAGCTCTCAGCCAGAGGAAACACAAAAAGGGTAAGACAAAATTATGTTTATCTAATTGTGGCATGTGCATAATAACATCAACCTGCAACGCACAGTGACATAAATGCAGCTAAAAGCAGATTTGTTCATGCACTCTCTGAGTGTGCAGGTGTACCGAATACTGTGACTGGGTGAATCTATAATGTTTATGAAGTCTATTTTTTGACCGGGTCTGGCAAAATAAGAGCGGCGACGACTTTAAGGTATAAATCTAAACAGTGTACATTTTTAAAAGATAAAATTATGATAGTTTTGGAGAGGGTGAAAATTGGTTTCATTCGCAATCTGGGAAGACCTCTACAATTGAACATCTTGCAGACTCAAAAAACAGTTATTTCGACCACAAGGAAGTGTTTTAGGGTCAGTTTAGGTCCCTTTTAAATAGGAACTGCACTTTTTTGGGAATTTTGCCTATCACTCACAATCATTATGAAAGACATGACGACGGATGGATAAAAATAAAAAAAAGCATTCTAAATATTAAATAAATGTAAATAAAATTCTGCTTACAGCTGAACCAATGGGAGCTCCACTATTCCGTCCATAAATCTGATAATTAATCATTCAAAAAGCGCCAACAATATTCAATTTATATTTTGTGACTTGAATATCAACCAAGTATTAGTGATATTGTTATTATAAGCGCTAACGCAGACAAACTATTTATAGCGGTGTCGTAATCACTTCCATTTGTGCCTACGTTTACATCATCGAGTGGTCTGCTGCTTCCTCGCTTCCCTGCTCCCTGTAAAGTTAAAGTTAAAGTGCCAATGATTGTCACACACACACTAGGTGTAGCAAAATTATTCTCTGCATTTGACGCATCACCCTTGATCATTCCCTGGGAGGTGAGGAGAGCAGTGAGCAGCAGCGGTGACCGCGCCCTGGAATCATTTTGGTGATTTAACCCCCAATTCCAACCCTTGATGCTGAGTGCCAAACAGGGAGATAATGGGTCCCATTTTTTTATAGTCTTTGGTATGACTCACAACCTACCGTTCTCAGGGCCGACACTCTAACCACTAGGCCACCGAGTAGTTTATTCTTCATAAATCATGCATCCCATCTAAAAAGTACATGGCTGAGGATATAATCCGACAAGTTGGGACACTTTGACCGCCATTTAGGACCTGGCACTGGTGAGAACGATACAACGTTTGTTCCCCCGACCCACCATGTGTTCACCCCGTTTATTCGTGAGGGTTATGAGACATTTTTCATCTAAATTGGAATGTATGAACATCCCAGCAGTCTGCATCCTAATGACAGCAGACTTTGTACAGTAAGTGATGTTTTATTATGTTTGTTGATTCTCATAAAGTCTGCAGTGAGTAATAATCAGTGTTGAAAAAAAGCAAACTTCATGATACGTTTTTTAAATGACTTTTCCGCGTATGCTTAAAATGCTAAAAATATGTACATTTTAAACGTTATTATAAATGTGCCTGTTATTACATTTCATATATACTTACATCATGTATATAAAACCCTAATGGAGGGATTTTTATGTTTTTTAGGGGCTTTTGAGGCATAATTTTCCCAGCAGACATTTTATCAAATTTATTTAATATTTAGAATGCATTAAAAAAAAATCCACCCGTTGTCATGTCTTACATAAGGATATTCCAGAAGAAGTGCAGTTCCTCTTTAAGAAGAAAACATTTCTAAAAATATCTTAACATGAGAGATAAATTGTTCCAGCATGATGCTCAATGAAAACAGTTACTCCCTCAGGCTGGTTTTTGTCCGAGTCAGTGATCAAACCTAATACACATTCCAAAGGTCATGGGCAGCATTATAGATGACCAATCAAATGTGCTGAGGCATCCGCCACTGACTATTCCATCTCTGTATCTTCTAAAAAGACAACTAGAAGCCTAAGTGTTGCATAGTTTTAAAGAGAAGTAGTATTAACCCTAAATTAGGAGTTGAGGGAGACCAGTATGTTGTTGTTAGCTACACAGACGGTTGGAATTTATTAGTGCTGAAAGTTTGCATGTACAGTCGTCCCTCTCCTCGCAATTAATCGGTACTGGACATGACCAAACCTCTGCAAAGTAGGATTACTATTAATAGAGCATTAAAAAAAACTTTTCATGACCTTCTAAATAGGTTTAACATTATTAGAGCCCTCTAAACATGAAATACAATCTACATGGTCACATTTAAACCCATTTTACTCAAAGTAGCCTAGAGTGTTTTTCTACTGTAGATTACAGAATCTACACTGGTCGCCCAAATGGTTCTTCAAGCATCATTGCTGTGGCCAACACCCGGTGACTACAATACGGCCATGACATGGAAATAAATCCTGGGTAATTCCTTCTTGTTAGAATTGCGCTTCCATGTTCTGAAACCACGGTCTCAAGTTGTTTTGAAAAAAACTTGATCGACAGTTACAGCTAAGATCATCAGCTTGTTGTTAGCATTGCATGTCTGTATTGTCATTCCACATCGCCCAAACCAAATCTGTGTTATTGATGTCAAAGATGAAGTACATTAGGACAGTTCGTTCCCACTTCAGCCGGACAGCTGCAGGTAGTTTATAGCAGTCTTGTTAGCCTGAAGTGCCAACGGCGCTACATCCCGCTGTTGTCTTTAGCAAACGCTCTTGTCAAAGTCTCACCAATGTGGACAAAATAAAGTTAAACAAAAAACTGTTCAGTCAAAGGTTGGTCAACTTGATTTTCAAAAGTTGGTCAACTTGATTTTTGCAGTAGCTCCAGGAATAGCCACCCCAAGGATGGTTAAGAAGACTATGGGGGGAATAAGCCATTTTGATGACTTTATATCTAATTTTTTCAATAAAAGCATGTTCGATATAAAAATAGTTTAACCGAATTTTACCAAAAAATATTCAACAAAATAGTTCAACCTAACAGAAGCAACGATGGCAATGCAAAGTTGATATGGAGCCAAAACACTGCCAGAGAGTTTGGGTATTGACAAAAAAATGGCACTGTCAAAAAAGTTCTATTGGCACTGAAACAAGTTTCGGCATTGTGTAATGTTGAATTAAACAAATGAACACAAACATTGAAACAATACAATATTTTTCAGTGGATTTTTTTAGTTTCATGATGTAATTTTCAATGCCAATCTTTATATATTTGTACACATAATTGTTGTGTGTGTTGTACAACTTTTAATTTTCAACTTTTCCTTTTTCACATTCGCTTCTCTTTTCCACGATTTCAACTTAATGGCAGTGTTTGACATGGAGGGCGGGTGCCTGTGGGCGGGGCTTAAAACAAAGTTTGCCCGGAAGCAGTTTTATGTAGACTTGGGTTTGCAGGTTAAACACAATAGAAGCAGACAAGATGACTAAAGGGGTCTTTTGACAGGCGTTTGGACAGATGGACCCGGTTGCAAGATGCCACAGAAAGATGGACTCAGCCCAGTGATAGGCTTAGCAAAAATTTAAGATGCTTATCCCGTTTTGTGAGTGGTTTTACAAACCCCGTTTCCATATGAGTTGGGGAATTGTGTTAGATGTAAATATAAACGGAATACAATGATTTGCGAATCATTTTCAACCCATATTCAGTTGAATATGCCACAAAGACAACATATTTGATGTTCAAACTGATAAACATTTTTTTTTTGCAAATAATCATCAACTTTAGAATTTTATGCCAGCAACACGTGACAAAGAAGTTGGGAAAGGTGGCAATAAATACTGATAAAGTTACTTATTTGGAACATCCCACAGGTGAACAGGCAAATTGGGAACAGGTGGGTGCCATGATTGGGTATAAAAGTAAATTCTATGAAATGCTCAGTCATTAACAAACAAGGATAGGGCGAGGGTCACCACTTTGTAAACAAATGCGTGAGCAAATTGTTGAACAGTTTAAGAAAAACCTTTCTCAACCAGCTATTGCAAGGAATTTAGGGATTTCACCATCTACGGACCGTAATATCTTCAAAGGGTTCAGAGAATCTGGAGAAATCACTGCACATAAGCAGCTAAGCCCGTGACTTTCGATCCCTCAGGCTGTACTGCATCAACAAGCGACATCAGTGTGTAAAAGATATCACCACATGGGCTCAGGAACACTTCAGAAACCCACTGTCAGTAACTACAGTTGGTCGCTACATCTGTAAGTGCAAGTTAAAACTCTCCTATGCAAGGCAAAAACCGTTTATCAACAACACCCAGAAACGCCGTCGGCTTCGCTGGGCCTGAGCTCATCTAAGATGGACTGATACAAAGTGGAAAAGTGTTCTGTGGTCTGACGAGTCCACATTTCAAATTGTTTTTGGAAACTGTGGACGTTGTGTCCTCCGGACTAAAGAGGAAAATAATCATCCGGGTTGTTATAGGCGCAAAGTTGAAAAGCCAGCATCTGTGATGGTATGTGGGTGTATTAGTGCCCAAGACATGGGTAACTTACACATCTGTGAAGGCACCATTAATGCTGAAAGGTACATATAGGTTTTGGAGCAACATATGTTGCCATCCAAGCAACGTTACCATGGACGCCCCTGCTTATTTCAGCAAGACAATGCCAAGCCACCTGTTACATCAACGTGGCTTCATAGTAAAAGAGTGCGGGTACTAGACTGGCCTGCCTGTAGTCCAGACCTGTCTCCCATTGAAAATATGTGGCACATTATGAAGTCTAAAATACCACAACGGAGACCCCCGGACTGTTGAACAACTTAAGCTGTACATCAAGCAAGAATGGGAAAGAATTCCACCTGAGAAGCTTAAAAAATGTGTCTCCTCAGTTCCCAAACGTTTACTGAGTTTTGTTAAAAGGAAAGGCCATGTAACACAGTGGTGAACATGCCCTTTCCCAACTACTTTGGCACGTGTTGCAGCCATGAAATTCAAAGTGAATTATTATTTGCAAAACAAAAATAAAGTTTATGAGTTTGAACATCAAATATCTTGTCTTTGTAGTGCATTCAATTGAATATGGGTTGAAAATGATTTGCAAATCATTGTATTCCGTTTATATTTACATCTAACACAATTTCCCAACTCATATGGAAACGGGGTTTGTATTTACATGGCTCCATTTGTAGGAAAGAGGAAGTATGAAGGATGGCAATATTGTTTTATAAATATCTCCGCAATGCCTCCACGGTTTGATTTTAAATGTCGTGACTTATGCAGATCCCAAATACACAACAACAATTAAAGTTAAAGTTAAAGTACCAATGATTGTCACACACACACTAGGTCTGGCGAAATTATTGTCTGCATTTGACCCATCACCCTTGATCACCCCCTGGGAGCTGAGGGGAGCAGTGAGCAGCAGCGGTGGCCACGCCCAGGAATATTTTTTGGTGATTTAACCCCCAAGTAAGACAAGTTGGTATTGCATAATAGGGGGCTATAGCTGATGGTCCTAAGCTCCCCGGTATATCGCTGTCCCTTGTTCACCCTTAACTGGGAAACAGGTGACTATCTTTATTGATAGCTACAGCATAATAAGAGAGAAAAAAAAGAGAAATACTGCACTGTTATACATATAATACATAAATACAACATAATTTAACACTTAATTTAGGACAAAACATGCAGAATAGGTGTTTTAAGTAAACATTTATAATATTGTTTTCTTTCAAGTACAGAGCCTGGGGAAACAGAGTGGGCCAATGTAAAAGAGGGAGCATCGTTCAAAAACAAGCAATTGTCCTTCAGAGGCATTGGCAAAAAAAAGCTGTAACAAATACAATTACATGCCCTGTGAAGTGTTTTCAACCACGTTAGCCCACCGCAGCAAGCATGAATGAAGTTGTGGCCAGCCGCAAACACCAAGACGTAAAAGGGCTGTTAAGCCATAGCACTTTGAAAAATTTACCGGTGTAAAATGCAACAACGAGTCTTGCAGAGCTACTCACTCGTCTTGAATAAAGCATGTATTTCTGAAACACCCAGGTGAAACACATTCAAAAACAGGTACTTCAGTTTAAGGGCTTCGGTAAAAAGATGCTGCAATTGAATGGATCCGATGAATTAATAAAGCCTCCACATAGCTGTCCACTTCTGTTCACTGAGGTGCATCATGGGAAGTCTGATGTGGAACTTCTTGTGAATCATAGGCTGCGATGGATGGAGATGTTGACCTTTCCCAGGCAAACTGATGCAGTGGAGATGAATGAATGGACAATCGGAAGTCTGGAATGGAACACTTAGCGTTCCTAACAGTGCTTTGGCCTAGATTGTTGGTTGTTGGGCAGGACTCATGAATAATAAACCAACGATGGAGACCCTCTGCCTGACTTGATGCTCCTCTTCCTAATCACCCAAGTCGGTCCGAGAAAGACATAAAAATGTTGACTTTCCAAAATGAAGATATTTGTTCATGTTAGCTGTTCAAGATATGTATTGTGTACATTACTTGCAAACCTACCAGAGTTTATTAAAAAAACAGACATTTTCTGTTTGGTTTTGGATGAACATTTTTGTCAACATTTTGCCTCAGTTTTTGCATAAAGACTTGGTTATCGTAATCTTTGAGTGCCAAAAGAAAGCATCTTCTGCATTGGTGACTGAGTCTTAGTGCTTTTTTAAAAATTATTCCAACTGTTAAATAACTCATTATGAGGCTAAGGAAAGTTGCATGTGACAGCACTTTGATTAAGAAAGTGAGAAACACAATTTAATAAAAATAAAAAAAACATCTTGTTGTAAAGTACAGAGGTGGTGTCCGTGTAGCGGACTTCCCTCATTGTCAAGTCTTCAATAAAAGTAGAAGTGAAATTCAAAATTCATTTATCCATGTAATTTGTCATATATATGTATTTAGCATTGTTTTATGTATACGTATAACATATATGAAATATCCAACCATCCATTTTCTACAGCTTGTCCCTCTTGTGGTCGCGGGTCGTGCTGGAGCCTATCTCAGCTGCATTCTGGCGGTAGGCGGGGTACACCCTGGCCACCTCATCGCAGGGCCAACACAGATAACATTCACACTCACATTCACACACTAAGGCCAATTTAGTGTTGCCTATCAACCTACCCCCATGGTTTGTAATAATATTTGTGGGTGTGTAAAACTGATTAATAAACTAATTACATTCATATTTACGGGAAAGATTTTTGTCTGACATTTTAGAACAAATTATTCATGGAAAACCGAGGTTTTGGCTCGATACAAATATAACATTTTGTATGTTGTCACACTTGTGATCCTTTTAAAATTATCACAGAGTAGAAAGGCTGTGCTTAAAATTGCTTTTGATCATTTGTTTTATTTAGTGTACAATTCATATGCAGTACATACAAATGTTGTTTTTGTTCAACATTTACGAATAGCTCAAACACTGCTTTCAACTATTGTTTTTAGTTTCAAAGAACCATAAACAGATCTGTATTAAGTTATTACTTTGTGTACAATAAATCCCGGGCACAAGTCCCCTGTTCTGCACAGAAACTTAAGTATTAATATAATCAAGGTTATCTTACTTTTCTTTGAACATAATCCTTCCTGAACACCTTAATATATTAATAACTGAATATAATCACCATAAAACCTGACTTAATGCAGCTCTCTGGCAACAGAGCGCAATACAGTTTCCATAGATGGCAGCAGCAATAATTTACTACTGGTCATGTGTAGCGAGCAGGCCCACCAGGTTGTTCTAATGGAGTATCTAAAGTCAGTGCCAACTCATCTAAAATGAGATGTGTAGTCATATTTCAAAATATAATGTTAACACATTACATCATTTAATTACAGCCAGTAATGTATTATACAGTATATGATCTTAGTCAGCAGTATTGAATTTACAAGAGAGAAATTATATTAGACTTAGACTTAGACTTCGTTTTTATAGTGTATATAGTATTAGTGTATATAAAAATATTAACTTACCAGTTATGTGAAAAATCATATTTTGTGTTTTAAGTTTAAGGTGTCTATTGGCCAAGTGGTCTTTTATATAAAAAGTGCAGTACTGTGGTACCTCAGTTTTTGTTATCAGTAAATCCCAAAAGGTCAGTTCATAATCTAATTGTAAATCCAATAATCTGTTCCTGACACCCAAATATGTTTGCCAAAACACTTCATAGAGCATTGAAAACTATGCTATATATATATATATATATATGTATATATATATATATATATATATATATATATATATATATATATATATATATATATATATATATACACACATATATATATATATATATATATATATATATGTATATATATATATATATATATATATATATATACATATATATACATATATACATATATATACATATATATATATATATATATATATATATATATATATATATATATATATATATATATATATATATATACATATATATATATATATATATATATATATATATATATATATATATATATATATATTCAAACAAAGTCCAATGCTCTTTTTAACTTTTATGGCCAATCTTATGCTAACCACCGGCCCAATTCCAACATGTATTTCCTCCCGTGCCCACACGTCCTTCTCCATGCTTGACTCTCAGGCACACAACAACCCGTCCTCATCCTCCGCCAATCTCTTTTCATGCACAGTATGTTCACAATCATAGGAACTCTAAACATCAATAACACATGAACATACAGATTAAGACCAGCAGGTTATTACAGTTATTACAATGGATATATATAGCCTATTATTTGCGCATTATTCACCAGTTATTCACCGAAATTCAGCAACCGAAAATACTAGAGATACTGCAGAGGCAGAATGTCTGCATGTGGACGCACTTTGATATATCCAAGATATACCATCTGACAGCGATCTACACAATGTGCAATATGTATATAGCGCGAAGCAAGTGTGACGTCAGGCTCGCTGCAGCTGTCGCTGGAGCGACAGAAGTAAAGAGTCTTTAAACACGAGTACAGTCTCTAATAACACCACAAAAGATGCTAGATTTGTTGCTCATCCTTTTTGACAAAAAAAAAGTCACTGCAAGGATTTGAAAAGTTTCTAGAAACCTGAACAATTCTCAACAAACTACATTGTACAATAAGCAGCAACAATTGAAAAACAGAACAAAATAATATAATATAAAGAAAACAAATATGACATATTTGCTTTTAAATGTGTGGATAACATTTACACTTTTTAAAGAAAACATATGCATCATAGCAGATTATATGATGGCCAAGGCCCCTTGCCACACACAGGTATATTGGCAATCTGCGGGAAACCCTGCAACTATTGTTTTGTCATCTATAACACAAAAGCTAAAACAACAATGGTTTTTTTTCAACGAGTTTAGCATATACTGATTGGTTTTTCGCATTTTTAATGCAAAAACTGTATCAAAGTGGCCTTCGCATTATTTCATTTTTCAGTACGCAGCCCACTGTCGAAAAAGTTTGTATACCCCTGCACTAAGCTACCCACTAGGACAGATGTAGAGTAGTTAGTAGATTAAATATAAGGTTTGATAATGCAGATGATCCTTATAGCTGAGATATGGTTTTAAGTTGGAAAATATTTATTCCTTAATGTTACAAAAAGCATGAATTTTGTAAGCAGCTGCCTGCTCTTCCTAATGCAAAGATAATAAGTCTCATGTTTGTCAAAGTATTTACACAAGGCTCGGATTTTTGGCAGAGATGTCCTTTCCATCTTCTTAATGTCCATCCATCGCTCTCACGTTGTTGATTTGATTGAATCACGTAACGTGCAAATCATCGTGCTCCATTAACGATCCCACCCCCGAATGGCGCCGAGGCTTGAGTGGAGAGGACCCCCGATAGCTGCACTACTGGTGAATTGATTTATTTTTTCAGGGACAGCAAAATCCGAAAAAAAAGGAAAGCAGGACAGAAGGACAAACAATGGGATTTAAAGGCAAAAACAGGAAGGTTGACAAGAAGGTCTTTGAGGGGTTCTGAAAAAAAAATCACATCAAAAACACGATTCTTATTCATTTTGATTTTAAATCGATTCATGATTTTCATATATCGATATGTTTTATTTATTTTTGCTTAGTCACAGCGCATGCATGTCAGCAGCCTGAAGGAGCTTTCAGAACATCAAACCTGTTTCGAAAGGTTTTATTATCATTTTTACACCAAATAAATTATTGCAAGAATCTGTGTGCATCAAGAATTGTGTTGAATCAAATTGTGAGTTGTTGTAAGAATCACATCCCTAATATCTTTGTCCCTGATGAAAAAATAGATAAAAAATAGATTGATGCATGGATAAGTAATGAGTGATATATATATACGTTTTTTTTTGTTTGTTTTTGCTAATATCCTTAATTACAATGTGTGATACAAGATGGCTACACATTTGATTGTATTGACTTCAACTATTTCGACTGTTAGCCGTTTTTGATGGTAAATATAACAAGGCAGCTGTAGCTAATTGAAAGGTTGAATCAACATTTTACACATAGAGTTTACATTCTGTTTAATTTTCACTCTTTGTTCTGTGGTTATATTCAACCCCCCATCCCTCGAGCTCCAGTTTGCAGACAGAAGCTAGGGGCAAAAGGTTGTTGCAAATGTTAGTCTAGACTGCCGGACTTATTGATCCTTTATCTGACCGAGTTGTGTGCAATTGGCTAACCGTGCATCCTATTGATAAATGGCGCTGTTGTTAGTGCAGAACTAGCAAATAGGTTTGTAATTGTGCTTTTTTCTCTCAATACCGCAGCCAAGACTTTTAACATACTACACCCTGACCAAGTAGACCCATACCACAAATGTAAGAAATGGATCTGTAGCTGCATGAAAAAAGGGAATAACCAGTCTGTGGTAATGTACGATTTCTAGAAAATATTGTAGATTTTGGTGACTCAGGACAAAGTAAGAGCACATGTTTAATTCTGCCGACGTTCAGCTCAGTGTGTGTGCATGGTTGTTGGTAGGGGGCGGGGGGATGGACTTGCACCATTGTGCAGAAACAATAAAAAAAGCAATTCTGTGGCTGGGAGGATTGCTCTGTCTTTGTCAACAATGAATTACATTGTTTGACACCCTGCTACATCTCGGAAGCTGCACATCCAGATCAGGTGTCACAAAAGGTCATCAAAACAAACAGAAATACAAAATAGTGAGAATTAGTATCAGCTGTCGTCCATGAACTCCATAAATGCTCACATTAAAAGAAACTCCAAATTACCCATGAAGCTAAATCCGGAGGCCTGTGCTTGTAGTAGAGGACAAGGATCACACACATTGTTGACTGTTGTGTTGCATAATGAATTTACACACACTTGTCACGACATGAAAGCAGCCTCACATTTTGCATGCTTCTTCACATCGTGCATATGCTTTCCTCCCTCAACCAACTGTAACAAAGTACACCTCGGCTCTTAAAGGTGTTTGCATGGTCCAATTAACACCAGATGCTAGCCTTTAGCTAACTTACTAAAGCTCGTAATGTGCAGGCCTACAAGGAGGGAACATGGTCCAGTGAGCACCAGATGCTAGCCCTGTTTCTCAGCTTCTTAAGCCAAAAGAAAAAAAATGCATTAGTTCTTGCTGTCAGCTAAGGCCACCTTTATACTGTATTTTCAAAAAATTACATAACAACGGGAACATAAATACTGCAATGAATACAGTGGTATGTTCAAGTACTGTATTTCAAATGTAGACATGGATATCATTAACACCTACATAAACCACACCTAGGGACAGACAATACAGGCATGTCTATCCATGGCAACCTTCTAAATGAACACTATGCACTTTTTCAGTGCCTCAAACTGCATTCAGACCTGTTATGTTTCCATTTCTATGATGGTTGGAACTTTTTTTCGAATTGGCATGAATGAGCTTCTTTGGTGCTTTGTCTGGCCTTCACTTGTGAATTGCAGTCGAGTGCTCAAAGTGCTCTGAGATATAGAAAAAGCTCAATTCATAGCAACTTTTATTAGAGTAAAGTTGTCTCCGTGATTTGTGTGCTTTGATTGGAAAGAGAGCTTAGTATTCTTTGTAGTCATATGTTATTTGTATAAGTCATCTACCGGTACATGATTTTTAATATAATTATACAATTGAAGACCTCATCATAATATTTTTATACACAGTTGTACCTTGAATAACTCTTTCGGCAACCATCTGATGTTTTGAGCATTTGACGATGAGTAACAGCCGGTTGGTGTCATTACAATGCTGGGGGTTGGGCGGCTCCATTGAGACTGGAACGACTCCATCCATCCATCCATTTTCTACCGCTTATTCCCTTCGGGGTCGCGGGGGTGCTGGAGCCTATCTCAGCTAAAATCGGGCGGTAGGCAGGGTACACCCTGGACAAGTCGCCACCTCATCACAGGGCCAACACAGATAGACAGACAACATTCACACTCACACTCACACACTAGGGCCAATTTAGTGTTGCCAATCAACCTATCCCCAGGTGCATGTCTTTGGAGGTGGGAGGAAGCCGCAGTACCCGGAGGGAACCCACGCAGTCACGGGGAGAACATGCAAACTCAACACAGAAAGTTCCCGAGCCCGGGATTGAACCCAGGACTACTCAGGACCATCGTATTGTGAGGCAGACGCACTAACCCCTCTTCCACCGTGCTGCCCACTGGAACGACTCAAACTTTAAAAATGAAATCCGATATGTGCACCTTTACATACATATTTTAGGGAAATGTAATGGGCTCTTTCTTGGCAAAAGCGCCAAAAAGTGTGTTAATATATCTATTTCACTGCTTCACTATGTCAAACTGACTGCTGTGACAAAGGTCCTTAAAACAACAAAGCTAAAAGCGTTCTAGGATTTTTCTACAGTACTTAATGTTGTCAAATCTGGAACCAAAATTGTTTGACCTCTATACAAACGACATTTGTAAAGTTTACAAAAAACTTAAAGTTACTACTTAATGCACGGACGACACAACTGCGTTTTGTTCAGGAGAGAACACACAGAAGCTAATGCAAGTAATCAGAAATTAACAAATTAAAAATTTGATTTGACAAAAACAGACTATCTTTGAATCTCAGTTAAACTAAAATAATGCTATTTGGTGACAGTACAAGAGAAAGTCAAACACAAATAGACAGAGTAAATATTGAGAGAGTAAAATAAATACATTTTGTGGGTGTTATAAAGGATGAGAAAATGAACTGGAAATCTCATGTAAAAAATATACAACATAAGGTGGCAAGAAATATTTCAGTAATGAACAGCACAAGATATGTTCTGGACCAAAAATCACTCCATATTCTCTACTAATACCATATCTCAGTTATTGTGTAGATATATGGGGAAATAACTACAAATGTGCGCTTCATTCACTTTCAAAAAAGATTGGTTTGTATAATACATAATGTTGGATATAGAGAACAAACAAATCCTTTATTTGTTTAATCAAAAATATTGAAATTAAATTATTTAGTGCATTTACAAACAGCTAGGACTATGCACAAAGCAAATTAAAACCCGCGACTACCCAAGAATGTATAACAATTATTCTAAACAAATGAGGAGAAATACTGTATAATCTTAGAGAAAAATCTCATTTAAAACATTTGTTTGCACTCACACCACTTAAAACATTCAGTACATCAGTATGTGGAAGTAAATTATAGAATGGGTTAAAAAAAGAAGTTAAACAAAATACTAATGTGATGCAATTTAAGAGGGTGTTCAAACTAAAAGCGTTTACAAAGTACAAAAATGAAGAATTTTGATGAACATTTTGAGCTTGCGTGAAAATGAAATATTATTATCCATCTCTTATGTGAATCATAACTGATTTAACTGTTATTAAGAGATCCGTTGTTAAACTGTGTTTCAAAATGAGGACAGGAAGTGAACATGTTTGCTACTAAATTGCTATGAATTGGAAAAGGGGTAGGATTAAATAAGATTGGCTTCTTCCTACTCCTTTTTGAACATGTAAATATAAATGTAAATGTGTAAACTATATGATTCATCACTTGTAATTGCATACATATTCTAAATAAATTTAAACCAAACAAAATTATACAAGAGTATACAAGAGTTTTGGTATTGTCTGGATAGGTCACTATAACGTACAAAAATTGTGATCCTAAACTTGCATTACAACATTAAGGGCCTGATCTATTAAAGGTGTGCGTGTATTAAAACACGTGCAAACTTGATAGCGCACGTAAAGCTGATCTACAAAGCTTGTGCGCAGAAGATTGCGTCTATTGAATGAGCAAAATAAGGAGCATCCATTGTACTGGGAGAAAGGATGCAAGTTTAATCATTTAGCGCTCAAAATGTGATTTATCAAGACTGAAAGTGTCTTGCCACCGCTGTTTTCCGTCCATATTTAGTCGACTAGTCATCAACTATCTTAACGATTAGTCCACTAATCGGATTATAAAGCGTACACATATTCAGTGGCTCTAATATAGCCATCCATTTTTAAATTCAACTTGAGATATTTTACATATGTACTAACAACAAAGATGTATACTTCATTCATAAATATTTATTCATGCTGTAACTGTGCTGCTCATTTGGCTGTTACAAAATAAAAACAACTATCAAACGTGCGTCCATTTAAAAGCAAGGATAGGGAAAGTGCTAAAAAACTAAAGTATTATTTTTTTTAATGAAGAAAAAAAGACAGTAAATATAGCAGCAATAACAGCAAACCAAACACCAAGACTATCTAACTTGCTCAAGAAGAAACAAGCATTTTGTAATTGATGTGTTTAAAAATCTGCATATTGATATATTATTGATGAACTCCTGGCATTTTTAGCAATCTATTGGATTCAATGTATACAACTGTAAAGCTATTAAACCACATCAATTAACTTTAAGGAGCACACCTGCACTGCAAAGCTGTAGTAGTGTGATTTGTTTATCATACGGTATGGAAGTTATTTTTCTGTCAGCAATATTGTAGACATTATTACTATTATGAGTTTTAGTTTTACAAATCAGTCAGATAGTGTTATGATGCAACTTCAGTGTAAACTCTCCCATGCTCCAGTCGCATAATGGCGAATACTGATGACACTTATTATAAGCGCCGTCATTATTCACCGAAATAGACGGATACAAAATAAATTAGTGGACACGTTAGCAGAAACAGGTAAAAATAATGTTTTAGGGACTCACGTCAATCAATGTTCCACCACTTATCGCCAACACACTCTTCAGAGCAGGAATTTGAGGCAAATGTCCCCAAAACTGTAGGAGACGTCTCTCTTTCATAATCTTATCGGCGGTTCAGTAAATGTTGACTTTGATTGCACAGAATCCATGAAATTGCCACTAATGCGGTGGGTAATGAGACGACTAGAATTGAAGCATGTCTACTTCCGAGTTTACTTCAGTAAACACTGCAGGACGTGCAATGTCATGACACCATGTCTGTATTTGGATCCGTTTGCGTTCACATTTGAGTCTGGACACATTTTTTTGTAATGTGAACGACTACATAAAAAGATCAGATTTGACAAAAAAATCTGAATTAGACATCCTACACTGCAGTGCTGTGAAGGCACTAAACATAGCCTTAATGCTGCTGATGTCTTGCTCGACCTTGCTAAGGTAACAGTAAAAATGTGGACTGGATTTTCAGTAAAGCAATGCGGGTGTTACTTATGGAACAGATTGGATTGAATAATAAGCGCTGACAAAGGGTCTTCAAATGATTTAAAATCATAATGAATAACGACAAGTTACATTATTATCTATTTGAACTCATTTTCCTGCATATTTATATTGATTTTTTTCTGCAATGTATTAATGTAAATATATTACACCAAATTGTTTAGGGGAGTTTAAGAATATTTTAGGGGGGCTTCGTGGATTCGTGCCCCACACAAGTGATGACGTCACCACTATTGTTCACAAATTCATTTGTGGGTGTGAAGTTATTGTCGATATTTGTCGACAAATCTTTGCACCCCAAATGTCAACATATTCGGACTTTCAGAAAATAAAATATTAGACATACAGTTTATTCAGCTATGCCATTTTATAATTTAATCAATGCTGGATGACTTAAGGGGCTGATAGAAAAAACAAATTTAATTGATTCGTTATGGTGTCTTAGTCTTTTTAAACGATGTTCATTTTTTCATAACAGGAGATATTTTATATTTTCTTGCGCCTGGATCTTTCCAGCTACACCAGGGGTCGGCAACCCGCGGCTCTAGAGCCGCATGCGGCTCTTTAGCGCCGCCCTAGTGGCTCTCTGGAGCTTTTTAAAAAATGTATGAAAAATGGAAAAAAATGAGGGGAAAAACATTTATTTTTTGTTTTAATATGGTTTATGTAGGAGGACAAACATGACACAAGCCTCCCTAATTGTTACAAAGCAAACTGTTTATATTAAACATGCTTCACTGATTCGAGTATTTGGCGAGCGCCGTTTTGTCCTACTAATTTTGGCGGTCCTTGAACTCACCGTAGTTTGTTTACATGTATAACTTTCTCCGACTTTCTAGGACGTGTTTTATGCCACTTCTTTTTCTGTCTCATTTTGTCCACCTAACTTTTAACGTTGTGCATGAAAGGTGAGTTTTGTTGATGTTATTGACTTGTTGGAGTGCTAATCAGACATATTTGGTCACTGCATGACTGCAAGCTAATCGATGCTAACATGCTACTTAGGCTAGCTATATGTACATATTGCATCATTATGCCTCATTTGTAGCTATATTTGAGGTCATTTAGTTTCCTATAAGTCCTCTTAATTCAATGTATATCTCAAGACACACTATCTGTATGTAATATGGTTTTTAATTTTTTTAATTTTTGCGGCTCCAGAAAGATTTGTTTTTGTATTTTTGGTCCAATATGGCTCTTTCAACATTTTGGGTTGCCGACCCCTGAGCTACACCATCACAACACCGCAGCGCCTCCCACACTGCAATTTTCAGCGTACTAAAATAAGTTATGTTGTCTAAATTACACTTCAATATAGCACAGAAAAGGTGGACCATATTATGTGTGTGCTGCATGTCAAAATGTCACATGACAAAAACACTGTTGGATCATATGATGCAATAAATGTGGAGGGTAAAGAGTATCTCCATGGTGACAACGGGTATACACGCAAAACCCTCATTTAAATAGAGCAGTCTGCATCGCTTTTGCACCTTTTATCAATTGTACAGACACGCAACACGCCTACTAATAGTACACACATTATTCAGCACTTGTTTTTTGTACCTTAGTCGATCAGGCCCTACAGTAAATGTGACTTTACTCTCCAATATATCATAACCGACATTTACGGGGCTCATAGAAAAATAAGACTTCTACTTCCAGGGTGTTCTTTATTTTCCAGAGGACATTTTGCTAAGCCAACCTTTATGCATTTGGACCCAACAATGAATGTCAAGTCAAGTCAATTTTATGTACCGTATTATTCGGACAATATAAGCCACACCCACTTAATTATAATTATTTGTTGTCATGTATTAGCCGCACAGGACTATAAGCCGCATATATTTACAGAGTACGTTGTGAAATTACATATTTACATATAACAATTTTGTAAATGTTTATCTACATCCCTTAATTGTTTTCAAACGGTGCCTGTAACATGGCAGTAAAACGGTTTATGTCTTTATTTATCTATTGTGAGATGAATACGATTTGCCCTTTTTTAATATGGTTGAAGATGTTTATCAGGTTCTTTCTTCCTTACACTTTGTAAACACTTTGAGTTTGAGCATTTTTTTAAAGTGGATCATTTTAGTACATTGCGCTGACTTCTTTACTTAATCCATAGATTGGCCGCACATGTGTATAAGACGCAGCGTTCAAAGCTTGGGAAAAAAGTAGCGGTTTATCGTCCGGAAAATATGGTATTCAGCACCCATTCTAGAACCATGCTACTCATACACCAAAGAGAACCAACTGAACCCAACATGAGCAAACATTTGGTGACTGAGACAAGGAAAATTACTCTGTAAGGAAGAAACCTCAAACAGTTTGTGTGCAGTAGTAGTTTAGTCCTTATTTAAAGGGAAAATGCACAGAAACATTAAGCTCAAAGACAGATATGTTCTGTACCAGATTATAGCTAAATAGCTAATTTCCATCTGCAGTCCCTGGCTACCTAAATTAAATCATGCAATACAAATATCATGCAATACAAATATGACAATAAAATCATACTATAGCATGTAATCAAATCAAGAAAAGTCATAAAATGCCCTTTCATTGACACATACTTAATATACAATACAACCACACCTCATTTACATCATCACACAAAGACAATACATGCTTTTGTTCACATCTGTCATCATTTTTAAAAACAACCATGATTTTAACAGACACATCTCACAATTTACAACAAAAATGCTCTCTTGGATGACTATAATACACACTAAGTTGATGTGTCAATCATAGTGCCCACCTTAGTGACTGTGTGAGCAGCTTTGATTGCTCCAGAGCCACTTTTTAACTTCAATTGTGTATGAAGAGTAATCTGTTAGACTTTTCCAGTTTGTTGTGAGGTCGTTCCATTCCTTTATGGCTTTATATGAATAGGCTGATTGTGCAAAATATGTTTTACATCTGGGTACGCTACACTGCCCCCTGGTGGAGGCTCGTGTGTTTCTAGTTGTCACAGCAGACGTAAACTGGACAAAGTGCTTAAGTGGCGCTGGTGCAGTGTTATTTAGGATTCGATGGGCCATTCGTATTGATGCTAATCTTTGAATGTTAGCTACATTTAACAATCTATATATTTGGAGAACTAAACAGTGATGGTGGTGTTGTGGTTTTCGGTCAAGGATTTTGAGTGATTGTTTGTGCAAAGTTTCCAATGGCCTCAGTGTCATTTTGCTTGCCTGCGACCAACATGTTATACAATAATAAAAACGAGACATAATCATTGCATTAAAATAAGTTTGAGCTGAGGTGGCCGTCTGTCTCGAACATTTGGCAGAGGGTAAATAGAGAGAGAAAATAGGATGTAGGTCTTTTGTGACGGATAATGGGCACAACAGCCGTATCAACGCAAATATTATAATTAATTAATCTGATATAGTATGGTTCATGATTACAATAACTAATTTGATAACAAGTTTTGTTTCATGGAGTGCATAACATTCAGTGGTGAGGACCGCCTCTTTGACAACAATCCAGAAGATGGGGGATAAACAGAGGATACTGTAAGTACACAAGGACTGTCTGACTGGCAACAGATGGTGCAATGTGGCCAACATATCCACTCACAGAAAACATTGACAGTCTGCCTAGAAACACACAGAGCTGGCAGGCAATAAACTTTAGATGATTGCAGTTGGTATGAGTGAAATGCCTGATAAAGGGCAACTTGCCACCTTCTAAAACACCAGAGAGTGACTCTCTGGGGTAGGCCTTCTGAACTTAAATAGTATTTTGCATTGTCTGACTGCCACTGAAAGCACAAAATAGTTGCTTAATGAATGACCACTAGCGAATTTTTGCTGTTACAACAAAGCCGCCTTGAAGCCAGGCCTGACTATCGGAAGCTTGAACAAACACAAATACTTTCTAATCCACCACCCACATGGCGTATGCCAGCTCTGAAGCGCAAATACTGCACAGAGGTGGGCATAAATGATTCCATCCATGCGAGGCGTTTTGTGAGCGAACACCATTTCATGCCTGGGGAAAGCATGGCGTTGACTCTCAAATTATGCCAATTAGGCTAATGTTGTTTACTGCGCCGTCCGAGGCGTCGAACGGCTCTAAGGAATGCTCAACACCAGAGAGAATACAGTGACAAGGAAGCAGAGAATGAGACACAGCAGGGAAGACAGCACACAAGCAGAGGTCAAGGTAATTCATAACAACCCTTAGGACATCATCTAAATGATGTCTATAAAAAAATGCTTTATGTTAGCATTTTATTGCTGCACGGAAAACCTCCAAATAGTCAGAACAGACTAAATGGAATGACAATTTTTTTTACACACACAAGAACAAGAAAAACGATCACATAGTCTTTTTTTGGCAAAACATATTTGTTTATTTCAACTATTTTTCTGAAACTACGCATTGAGGCCATAAGGTATGTTGTATTCGATTGCTCGATTACTCGAACAAACTAATTGATTACTCTAGCTGCAGCCCTACATTGAAGAAAACAACACTGCAGGGGTCCTCATTTACATTGTGTCAAGGGAAAACATTTTTCTCAGCAAACACTCTAAGTGTGTTGGAAAAAAAAAAAATTCAACATAAAACAAGGCTATTATGATGATATATGATATGATTATCAAGACCCAACAAACGATTCATGAACTCAAACATTTTAAAAGTAAACGGTCTTGAAACGGTCAAAACTGCTCAGATAATGTAAAAAGTAAATGTTGTCCAGAAGATGTTTTATATTCGTGCAATAATTCAAACTAAAAAGGATTTGTGTGTACCAAAAAGCAATAATACGAACAAATGTGAAACAAAAATGCATATCATATAATAAAGATGTTAATCTATGGAATAATTTAGAATTAGAAATTGAAAACATGTAACACACCAAATAATTTGAAAACCTGATATTTAAACTGAATTATGAAACTCTGTATACAAATTAAATGTTTATTGTTACATATCTGTTTTGTACTGTTTACATTTTTAAAAGGAACAGATTTAAACAGTTAATTTAAGAATGTAGGCAAAATAAGATGATGCTTGAGCTGACACACTTTCAGTGTGTTTTATTTTTTATGAAAATATATACACGCAGCGTTTTATGTTAGTGCATGCACTTGACTGAAATAAAACCAAAAAACTAAACTAAATAATAAAACAATGATAATGATACATGTTACCAATCACCCTGACTAGGATTTGAACGCAGGTATACCTTATAACCACACATTGAGCTGTCCAGCTCCTCTATATTTGCCGTCTCTATAATTAAAGACTAGTTTTCCGTAAAATTGCATTTTTTTCAATATTTGGGTGATGTTTGGCACACCAAATGGAAGGCTTTTGTAAAGCCAAATTTGGCTACCTATTATTTTTATTCATGTTTTTTCCAAGGTCACGGGTAAGATCTTATCTGATGATTTTTTTAATGACTGACAAAACATCAAACTCACTTTCATCTTGTCTTAGACTTGAATATCTTGCTAATGAAGCATGTGCAGTCGTTCCGCCTAAAGCTCCCATCAACACATTTGTGACTTTCGGTCCTGTAATAGTTTGAGGGAGCCGTCCTGATTCAATCAAGAGCCTCTTGTGACGATGATGATGATGATTAGTGCCAGTCAGCTGGTGGCCTGGAGGTCAACCAGCTTGGCGATGTTACTCTGAAGTTTCACATTTTTTGCACACTGAGGAGCTGAAAAGCTGGCACAGTATGTGGCTGTGCCTAGCAGGTGATGACTTTCAAAAACTGGGTTGAAAGTGATTTTTTTTTTTTTTATAAGCAGTAAGTCTTAGTTTTCAAGCATAAAATACAAAACCATTTGCTAATAAACAAACATGGGAGAGTTAATGTTATCATTTGTGTCAAATATGTATACAGACACCACGGGAAATAGGATTCAACTGAAAACACCCCAAAGCAAATACACACACAACCATGATACATTTTTCTGATGTAAAAAATATATAAAACTATGTCCACGGCTGCAGGACATGAACACACAATATATTGCAAATGTTCAGCTGAATCAGTATAAGAAAGGCTTCCGCAATTAAAAAGAGGTACTGGTAATAATGGGTGTTCACATTCGATGTAATAAGTCTAAAGTATTGTACAGTAAATTGATGTCTTTTTTTAAAATTAAATAACATTTGCAGGAGTATGTTTGTTGGAGTGGTGTATTAAACGATCCGACACCGGTGCCCGAACCGGCACTTATAAAAGATGAAACCATACAAATTATGGATAGGATTCTACACTATTGGGAGCCAGGGCCTGGCGGAGGTCTGCAATCTCTGAGTGCTTCTTTCGTTTCCGTACATTTTATGTGCAGCCAAACTCACAGTCATATGATTTTGCTTTTATTTTATGGCATTTAATTTGAGTTTCATGTAGGAATAGGAGGCTACTTTCAGTTCAACATCATTTGTTTATAAGCAGCCATTTGTTTTGCTATTATGCCCTTGATCTTTGTGGCATGCCTGTCTCATTTACATATTAATAGCAATGCTAATAACATGCATTTTTCAGACAACATTTGCAAATTGAATCTTAGTAAAGTTACTTGACGACCTCCCACAATTGCACACATCCCTACATTATGTAAGTCACTGGTTCAGCAACACAAGAGCCCATTAAAACACTTGAGGATGTGCATGCACTAAGAAAATCGACCATTTGAGCAAGCCTCAGCATTACTGGAGGGCTCCTGCAACCCCTGAAGGGGTCATACAATTATGCATCCCTGAATGTATCACACCCAAAATCCTGGCGAAAACTACCGGCTTGTTGTTTGATACTGCTATACAAAGGAGGGATGGGTACATTTCACATTTGAACCCATACAATGGCAATTGCTGGTACTTTTGTGTGTGTTCATGTGTTCATAAATGTTAATTGTTTTATAACATGTTGTTTTGTATTCAACATTTAACTATGAGCTGCTTATGATAACTGTGCTGTCCATGTTACGTCGAGGTCGCATGTTTATGTGCTGGTCGTTTCCCCAAGATGCATTGACGCCAGGAAGCAGCGTGCAGGTAGGAAGAACGATTTATTCCAATAAATCAAGCCAAAATACAAAATGGTGCCGATAGAGCGGGAAGCTTTGGTAAAGGCTTAACCCAAGACTAGCCAAAAACAGGAGTAAGAAGCAAGTTGCGAATAAAATTGCCAGGCAGAGTGTGGCGTGAGTCAGGAATAAATAGCTCTCTGATTAGTCACCGGGAGCAGGTAAGCGTCCCGACCACTAATCGGAGGCAGGTGACAAAAATCAGCACCCATGGCAACAAAGAAAACAAACCAGGGTGCTGAAACAGAAATAGAGAACTAAGGAAATAACAAGCTAAACATGACCCGGGCAACGGATCATAACAGTCCAGTTGTTATGTTTTTTTCTTACACCAGCACGGAGTCTCATTTGCAGGTAATGCCTAACCAGGAAGTAGTCTTTACCATGAAGCTGAATGTGCCAGTCTAGTCTTATGATGCGCCCAACAAAATGTTTGTACGGTAAGTATTGCGCTTACCACACACCAGCTGTTTGATTGTAATGTGTATCTTAGTGTAAAACTAAGTGTAAAATCGCTACTATTTATCACTAGCATGTACTGTATTTGGCAAATCCAATGTAAATTAGCATCGAGCTACATCATTTTGAAAAAGTGAAGACTTACTTTACGTTCGAATGTATTCAACATATCAGGCATACATTTATTGTTGACATGGAAAATTGCAACATTACCTATAGCAGGGGTTCTTAATCTATTTGACCTCAGGGCCCAACTTTTCCAATACAGAGGGGCCCGTAGCCCACTCACTGTACTAGGTTCAAGGTTCAAGGTTCAACTTTATTGTAAATGTTTAACATGTACAAAACATACGAATCAAAATGTCATAGTGATCATACTATTGATTTAAATCATATTCAAAAATTATATATTACCTACCGTATTTTTCGGAGTATAAGTCGCACCTGCCGAAAATGCATAGTAAAGAAGGAAAAAAACATATATAAGTCGCACTGGAGCCCGGCCAAACTATGAAAAAAACTGCGACTTATAGTCCGAAAAATACGGTACTTACACCTTCTCCAATTATATGAAACCATGTGTTAATCACAAAGATTATTATCAAGACTTTGGTAAGGCTGATTACAAAAACAAATTGAGTACTAATCACTCAAAAAAACTGTTCAAATTATTTGTATATGTAAATAATACTACATGTTTCCTAAATAAAATATCAATACAATTTAGTGCAAATGAAAACACTTTAGTCTTAATATTTGCGCTTAAGAAACTGAGTACCGCTGCTGCCCTCTGGGGGCGCTCGCATAAAAACACTGACCTCTAGGGAGTTTCGGTCGGTACCTTTAAAAGTACATAATTCGGTACCCATTAGTAATACTGACACAATCTGCATTAGAGCAAACTTTTAGATGCATTTTCAAAACGGATCAACACAGAAACATTAGTGGATTCGATAATATTTGGATGTGGATTTTCTGAGAAAATGTTGCTAATGTGAGACAAAATATATGACAACTAAACCGCCAAGCTTTAACAGTAGACTCACAATATTGGCGAAAGATGACAACGAGACATTTACAATCTCACATAGTTTGAGCAGATGCTTGAAATTTGATGTACAATGGGGATATTCTGGCCTGTAACTGTCTTGCAAGAAAAGAGGCTTCACTCCTCTGTGCAAACACTAAACCCACAGGATGTCCTTAGGGAGATAAGTCTCCAACTGTTTTGGTAAGAAATACACATTAATTCATTAACACATCGAACCAAAGCTTCATGAATGATTTATTAGTAGGCTTATTGCTACATCACATAAATTTCAAGTAACACGATTTGGATTAAGACAGGGCTTCTCGATCTTTGATGCAATATACTGAGCTCGCTGCCATAATTCCCCACCCACCCTTACAGCTGCTAACATCTAAAAAATTGAGTTCCTATAGGCAAATAATGGATGTGACGATTAACTGAGATGACATTTTGCAAATGTGTGTTGGTGCTGAGAAATGGAAATTAGTTCTATTGTATTGTGAAACAGAAAATCTCCACAAAATGACTATATATTAAACTATTATACACAGCAGGGAAATATAGACTGGCCACTTGTCATTCAAGAGCATCAGTGCAGCAGCCTATTTCATACAATAACAACAATTGTGAGTTTATTTTTTTTCTAAGAAAGGTTATTCTCTACCTTCAAGTGCCAGATTTGCCACGCGGATGGTACTGTACTGTACAACAGCAGCATGTATGAGTATATTCACACACATTAAGGGATTGTGTGTCATTTCCTTCAAACACTCGGCATCTCTTGGGGGCATCACAATTTCCAGAAGAGTTCAGCGTTATCTATTTGAGTAAGAGGAAACGGCACCAGTAAAAGAAGTCAAGTGTGCAAAATGTGAACAAGACAAAGCGAGAATGGGATTGAGAAAAGACGCAGAGATGTTAGATAATGTCTCGGCCAAGGTCCTATTAGATGCTGGCCACTTATCTTAGTTTGACCCTTTTATTTTGTGAATTCCACATGAAGCCAAAAATATATGTGCTATGGCTGCAAAGACACTACAAGTCACAAAGCAGTAATATAAAATTAATTGCAAGGCTAGAGTTGAAATAGAAAAATCAGATTAGCGTAAAAATCAATGACTTGCTCTGATTTATGAATTATAACACAAGAAAATGTGTGTTAATACTACTAAAGCAAATTAATAGACAATCCGGTGTAAGCCTTATCAGATGCTCAGTAAATGCTATACTCTTCAAGCTATATCATGACATCACTGCCTCCAGGTTGAAATACTCTTATTTTATTTACTAAAACTAGATTAAAAGTTAGATTTGATTATTATATAAATTGCATATTTTACAGTTGGACTGATATAGTTCATCACTTCTGAATTAAAAATATTGGAATTAATAGTTTACCTGCAGGTTTGTTGCCTAGTAATAACATCAACATATTCATTAAAGGACCCATCTAATCTTTTTTTCAGTTCAGTTCTGTTCAGTTTATTTCGAACATGCATACGATACAATGTAATGCCTCACATATTTCCAGTTGTTTCATTACAGCATGTCCAAAAAAAGAGTAGGAAGAAGCAAAGCTTATTTAATCCTACCCCTTTTCATATCATAGCAATTCTATTACATTTCCGTGTTTTCTGTTTGTAACAGAAAAGTGAATGAATAAATAAATCCATCCATCCATACATTTTCTACCGCTTGTCCCGTTCAAGGTCGTGGGGGGTGCTGGAGCCTATCTCAGCTGCTTTAGAGTAAGTAAACAAACTTGTAGTCTGAACAGTCTCTTAAACTGAATCATATCGGTGCTTAATTTGATTTCCTTGTGTAATCCATTCCGTAATTTAATTCCACATACAGATATGCTAAAGGTCTTAAGTGTTGTATGTACGTACAAACGTTTTACATTAGATTTTCCTCTAAGGTTATATTTCTCTCCTTTTGTTGAGAAGAATTGTTGTACATTCTTGGGGAGAAGGTTATAGTTTGCTTTGTACATGTTTGCAAATGCACCAAGTTGTTGAATTTCAATATTATTGGTTCAATAAATAAAGGTTGTGTATGTTCTCTAAATCTAACATTTTATATTTCTCTAATTGATCTTTTTTGTAACAACGTTAGTGAATGAAGCACACGTTTGTAGTTGTTTCCCCATTTCTCTACACAATAACTCAGATATGGTAACACTAGCGAGCAGTAAAGAATATGAAGTGAGTTTTGGTCCAGAACATATTTTGCTTTATTCCTGACGTGTTTTTTGCTACTTTATGTTGTATGTTTTTACATGAAGTGTACAGTTCATTTTATCATCTATTATTACACTCAAAAATTTATTTTATTTTCCGCTTTCAATATCTACTCCGTTTATTTGTATTTGTGTTTGACTTTCTCTTCTACTGTTACCGAAGAGCATGTTCTGAGATTCAAAGATAGTTTGTTTTTGTCAAACCATATTTTTAATTTATTCATTTCATCTGTTGTTATTTGTATTAATTTCTGTGTGTTCTCTTCTAAACAAAACACAAAAATCTGCAAATAATACTAACTTTAACTCCTTTGTAACTTTACAAATGTTGGTTGTATAAAGATTGAACAATTTTGGTCCCAATATTGATCCCTGAGGTATGCCACAACATATTTTCAGCTTTGTAGAAGTGTGTTCGCCTATCTTCACATATTGCTTCCTGTTGGTTTAGTAGCATCTTACCCAGTTCAAAACCAACCCTTTGATTCCATACCATTGTAATGTGTTTATTAAGATATTATGATTGATTGTGTCAAATGCTTTTGTTGAATCCATAAACACTGCAGCAGCACATTTTTTTTTACTATCTATTGCATTGGTTATCTCTTCCCTTATTTCGATTAGTGCCATTGATGTTGAAATGTTGGCTCTGTATCTGTAATGGTTGTCTGTGAGTGTTACATTTTTTACAGTTCCCTAAATTTCCCCCCGTTTCTTCAAGTTGCATGCTTTCTTGGCGATTTCAGCATTGCGTTTAGTGGGGTGCTTATTCATCTACACATTTGTACCCTTCAGCTTTTTTTCCTGTGTCTGCAATGCCATTTTGGATTTCCTGTTGGCAAGCTTCACAATAATGACTGGCGTGGTGTTGTTGCCTCTTCTAGTCAGTGAGATGCACGCATCAATGGTGTTCCTGTCGGCATCAATTCCCTTTGATTGCAGAAAGTTGGACCACTTGTTGCTCTATTAAAGAAGCGTCCATGTTATGTGGTTCTCCTCTTTTTTCCACTACTCTTGTGTAAGGATTGATGGGTAGCCTTGCAATGATAATGTCATTATGTCGTGTAAACTGATCCATTTCCTCTTTGACGTCTTCCAAAACACTGATATTTCCCAAATTGGTGATATTTTGTTGACTGGCATTGAGCTGTTGTCTTAATGCAGCCATCTCCTCCCTGCAGTTCTTCAATTCAGTGTTATCTTGTTGCATGCCATGCAACTGTTGGCGTGCTGCTGCTATCTCCATTTTAATGTTCTCCACAACACTGCTGTTGTCCCAATGGTTGTTGTCTTGCTGCTTGGCATTTGACTGTTGGCACAATGTTGCATTCTCCTCTTTCAGCTTCTTCCTCCCTTTTTAATGCTTTGTTGTCTTCACTAAGAATATTAATTTCTTCTCTGAACTTTCTGAATTCCGTCATAACATTAAAAGACTATTTTATGTCTCTAATAATCTGTTCTTGGAGATCTGCAACATCTTTTTGTACACCTTTGATAATCTGGACCTGGATATTGTTGACATCGCTTTGTAGAGTTCCTACTAACGCTTTTGAGTCCGGTTTCGTTTCCGGTTCCGGTCCCGGTGTATTGCTCCGTTGACGGCTTCTTGTCGTGCTCATGGTTCTCTGCAGCGAAGTGAAGCATTGGTGTTGTTAGCTTCCACGGGAAAGCGGCGGCTCAATGGTATTTTTTTAACATACTTTGTCAGCCTTTCTTGTAGATCCCTAGTGTGGTCAGAAGCTTTAAAATATGTCCAACTCTTTTGGTTTTGTTGTTTAGCTTTGTGTTGCTAGGCAACCGCTTTAAAATAGCATTTAGCTAGTTAGTCCGCAGCTTTTCGGCACATTCGGTTCGCTTACTTTAGCGAATCTGTGCCTCTCGCCGAGCAGAGTTGAAGTTGAATATTTAGCAAGCTAGCTGTGATCACAATCAGTTGTAAGGAATTTGTTTTTTAGTCAAAACTGTGATGTCCGGAGCAGAACTCTTCCAGTTTACACCCACCCTCACCTATTTTATTTAATAGTTCTGGACCTTCAAATATGTTTAGAGGTAAAAATTCCCCCCAAAAGACACATTGGGCTTGTCTTTTAACAAGTTTTAGCACATTTTGGAATGGTCACTTTTAGCTCCTGCATCAGCCTGCTGACACCCCCATACAGAAGACCGGAGTCAATTTCATATTCTGTAGTATGTGTTTTGGTAGCACCTTCATCCCAAATCACATTATGTCCATGCATAATTTGAAAGAATTAGCAAATATGGGTGCCAGATGAATTGTTGGAGGTTGTAGCAATACAACTAAAAAGGGGTCGGTCTGAAAATACTCCAAATGTGGGAATATGAGGACAGTAAGTCAAATTCACCAACACAAAATTGGACCACCAAGCGAGAGGAGTGTAATCGACAGTGATCATTATAATGATTCTGACTTTTTAGGAAGAAGGATTTTGGTCAGAATTTGGATGGAAAAAATGTTTAAAGACTCAAGCCAAATGCGATCCCGAAAATCAGGAGCATCCTCGAGGGGAAGAAGCAGGGCCGGCCCGTGGCATAGGCCGTATAGGCAAATGCTAAGGGCGCCGTCCAACAGGGGGCGCCACGCCAGTGCCACAAATGTTGGAGGAAAAAATAAAAAATAAATAAATAAAATAAAAGAAAATTGGTACTATTATTTCTAAATACAAAAAAATAATCCCACGTTAATTAAAATGTAAAGTAAAGCCTATTTAATAGAAATATTATTTGTTACAACATTACGCCCCCCCCCCCCCTTCCCCCCGCACGGTGCGCCCCTCCCTTCCCGTATCATGACTCGGACGTCACCACATCAAAAAATCAACACAAGATGTCAAAACGGCCAAAACTGTCAGGTGCCCAGGGAAGAAAAAAGAGAAAAGAAGAGGAGGAGAAACGAGAAAAAGACAGAGGTAGCAGGTAGGTACCGTTAGCCTACATGAAATTATTTGTCTGTTACAGAATGTGATAGTAGCTGGCTTTTTAGCATTAAGCTAATGTTACATGATTCGGCAATTGCTAATCAATAAATAGCTAGTTCTGTTTTAACGTCGGGTTAATATTGTGGAGGGGGCTAAATTGTTATGGAAAATATTAATGTAACGTTAGGTAATTACAGTACTCCCACCTTACATTCATCCGGGACATTTGTATTAGATCTTTTAAGCAGGTGTTTTTTGTTTACATTGTTATTGCCTTCTGGTTAGCTAATGTTTGCCCTGCAGGTAATAGTCACTTTTCCACCCCTTTATATATTAGGTATAGTTGTAAACCGAGTTGTTAAAGTGCACATCAATAATGTTAATTAAGCAATATCACATGAGAGGGAATGCTGTTTTTTAATTTAAGCACTGCTGTGATTCGGTTAAAGATAATCATAACATAACTTTCTCATATAATATATTATACTGTTACTTTGCATTCTGCTATTCAGCATTTCACTGTAATGATGACAATAAATTGAATCTAATCTAATTTGCATATCAGTTAACATCATACATATATCTCTTTGGTTTTTCATCTATATTATATCATTTCATTTTATTCCTGGAATCATATGTTTTTATTATTAAACTGTAATACTCAATGGTGTCACATACTCCTCTCTTCAGATGCACTGTTGAAGTTTCTAAATCCCACCCCTGGGCCATCTACCACATCTACCGCTGCTGCCTCCACTTCAGCAGCACAACCCACCAGTGATGCAGCATTAGCAGCACAACCCACCAGTTTTGCAGCAGCAAAACATACAGCCATCTCTTCACTTGATGAGAGATTTCAGAGCTTTGGAGAGGTGAATGACAAGTTTGGAGTACTCCTCAATTTCCACAACTTACAAAAAGAAGAGCTGCTACAGCCCTGAGTACTACTCTGACCCATGACAGCCAGCTGGACACAGAACTTGCAATGGAAATGCAGAATTTCCCACCATTGCCATCAAAGAACATGACAAACATGGAACTCTTGACCTTCCTGCATGAGAAGAAGCTGGCAGAAATGTACCCCAACATGTGGGTCGCTCTGAAAATCTCTATTAAAAAGCACAAATAGAGAACTCTGTAGGATCCCCTTTTTTTGTAATATAGTTGTTAAAGTCATACTGGTTTGATATCTTGTTTTGTGCAGTGCCTTATTTATATTGTATTTTTAATTTATTTTATGCAACTTGTTGACACGTTTTATTTTGTGTTTATGTATGTAAAAAATACTGTATTTCATATATTCATTTTTTATTTTTTGTATTCATTTATTTATTCTTTTTTTTTTGTAATCTTGTTAACTATTCTGATTGTTAATTTGCTTTCTTTAAGTAAAAAAAAAGGTCAAAGACAAAGCTATTCGGTTTCTTGTGAGTATATACACTTCACTGCCGATGTGGGGGGGCGCCACCTAAAATCTTGCCTAGGGCGCCAGATTGGTTAGGGCCGGGCCTGGGAAGAAGACTGAGTCAGAACTTGCGCAAAAACTGATAAAGAAGGTAACATGCTAGTGTTCAATTGTGCGTCCTTTTCTGCTGATAGTTTTGCTCATAATGTTAAAGGCCTACTCAAACCCACTACTACTGACCACGCAGTCTGATAGTTTATATATAAATGATGAAATCTTAACATTGCAACACATGCCAATACGTACATAGTTAGTTTACTAAAGTGCAATTTTAAATTTCGCGCAACATATCCTGCTGAAAACGTCTCGGTATGATGACATAAGCGCGTGACGTCGCGGATTGTAGAGGACATTTTGGGATAGCATGGTGGCCAGCTATTAAGTCGTCTGTTTTCATCGCAAAATTCCACAGTATTCTGGACATCTGTGTTGGTGAATCTTTTGCAATTTGTTGTCTGGTGGGAAGCGGTGTATTGCGGCCGACTTCAGCAACACAAACACGGCCGGTTTTTCACTGTTTACATTCCCGAAAGATGACAGTCAATCTTTACCATTGGCCTGTGGAGAACTGGGACAACAGAGACTCTTACCAGGAGGACTTTGAGTTGGATACGCAGACACGGTACCGTGAGTACGCTTCCAAACATTTGATCGCTTGCTCGTACGTGCGTGCCGCTATGTGCATGTCACGTACATAACTTTGGGGACTTTGGGAAAATATTTGTGCTGTATGAACTTTGGGGAGGTGAACGGTACTTTGGGCTGTGGGATTGAGTGTGTTGTGCAGGTGTTTGAGTTGTATTGGCGTGTTATATGGACGGGAGGGGGGAGGTGTTTGTTATGCGGGATTAATTTGTGGCATATTAAATATAAGCCTGGTTGTATGTCTTGTGTTTATTTACTGTTTTAGTCATTCCCAGCTGAATATCAGGTCCCACCCGCCTCTCACAGCATCTTCCCTATCTGAATCGCTCCCACTGCCCTCTAGTCCTTCACTCTCACTTTCCTCATCCACGAATCTTTCATCCTCGCTCAAATTAATGGGGAAATCGTCGCTTTCTCGGTCCGAATCGCTCTCGCTACTGGTGGCCATGATTGTAAACAATGTGCGGATGTGAGGAGCTCCACAACCTGTGATGTCACGCTACTCGTCTGCTACTTCCGGTACAGGCAAGGCTTTTTTATCAACGACCAAAAGTTGCGAACTTTATCGTCGATGTTCTCTACTAAATCCTTTCAGCAAAAATATGGCAATATCGCGAAATGATCAAGTATGACACATAGAATGGACCTGCTATCCCCGTTTAAATAAGAAAATCACATTTCAGTAGGCCTTTAACCTTACCAGTTTTGAAGTAAACATGGACCAGTGTGACAAAAACATGCAATAAAGTGATCAAAATAATAAGTGCACATGCCTTTATCCACACTGTATATGCGAGAAAATGGGCTGCAGTTCTGAAGATGACGTGACACCAATACAATTAATTAGTTTTTGGTTATTTACAGATTACTCAAAAAAAAAAAAAAATGTGGGAAAAGACTGCCAGATTCATATTCAGAGGCAAACAATACATCAAGACAACTTACTAGTGAAATTTCAGTTATCTGGACACTGGGTGTCCTTTAAAGGGGAACTGCTCTTTTTTTGGACATGTTGACTGAATTTCATAATCCTTACGAGAGACAAGAACACGTGTGTTTTTAATGCATTCTAACTCCTAAATAAACGTAAATAAAAGTCCGCTTACAATGGAGCGAATGGTAGCCAGGACGTAATTGCGCCTATTGCGTTTATTCTGACTATTAAACCCAATAAATAACCATTCAAAATGCACCTACAATACTTTATTTACATTTCATGACCTGAATATTAAGGACCTACTTTTAGAGGTGCATTAATCAGAGAGACACCTTCCTTATACTAATGTATTGACATCATCAGATGGTGAGGTGCGCTCTCGCCTATGAGCTTATAAAAGTTTATTCAACATTATAAATCATGTCTAGATAGTAGAATAACGTGGACATAAACTGGGAAGTTGGTCGACTTTGACAGCCAATTTAGACTCGGACAGGGTAAATACCCTTTTGTGAGGATTATAAGTCATTCATCTAAAAGGGAAAATATCAACGCCCTAACAGTCAACATCCCAGTGAGAGCAGACATTGTACAGTAAGTGATTGTTTGATTGTGTTTGTTGGCTCTCATGAAGTCTGCCTGAGTTGTAGTCAGTGATGTTGTCGAAGGAAAAAGCGAGCGTCGTGATGCGTCTATGAAATGAATGCTCCACCGTATGCTTAAAATGAGCAAACTATGTAAATATTACATAGTATTATGAATGTACCTGTTATTACATTACATATATACTTATAGCATGAATACACAACCTTGATGGAAGTGTTTAGATGTTTTTTAAGCGATCTATAGGCAGAATAGAGCGACTCCCATATGCTCTGTTACAAGCTGATTTTTTTTGCATGTACAAGTATTTACCAGTTAGAATGCAAAAAAAAGAAAACGTGTTCTTGAGATTTATAGGTACCATTTTTTTTTTTAAGTGCAGTTCCCCTTTGACACATACATTAGCATTATAGCTTAGACACAAATACTTCACTACTGTGCATGTGTTGATGCACAATAGCTGTTACAATGATGTGAGGATAACACAGTGAAATCATATTGAAGAAAATGTATTAAATATTTGTAAGGATTTTACACTTTCCATCTCTTTTACTTCCCTAAGAGAGTGCTAAATGGAGAGCAGGAGAAAGAGTGGGTGTGTGTGTGTTCAAGGAAGTATCTATGGTGTTTGTGTGTGTGCGTCTGAGCGTGAGTGCATCTTGTTCATGGCAAGAAATCAGCTCAGTTTAGCACATAATGGAAATGTGAATAGCCCGGAGCACCTCTCCCACACAGGGAGTGCACTGGCTGGGAGCAGGATGCATCTTTCCAAATCCAAATAGTGAAGTGGAGTTTGCTAGGGTAAAATCTGGGCTCCCGTCTCTCTCCTCCCCTGAAGCAATTCACAGCTTTTGCCCATACATTACTCAAACAGGTCATCCAAACAGGTCTCACTAGCTGGCTGAAAGCATATTCACACACATATGCGCACACATGCCGTGCGCACAAATTCACTCTCACACACACACACACACACAGTTGTTGGTTCAGTAAATAGGTGACGTTGCACATATTATGACGGATGACACATAAGGATGCCAAAGCTAGAAAATGTTATGCTTAATTTACCATAAATGCTACCTTTTTAGCAGTCACAGTTACATGACCACAATCTCACTTTGCTGTTACTGTTGTCATGCAAAATTGGCTATTAAGCCCAGAGGAGGAAATGTCAAACTCACGTGCTACTTCTAGAGATGCGTTACGGCTCACGGCCTCTCCCAGATAGTTGCGGGCCACGCACACGTAGCTGCCGTCATCGGGCTTGCTCCTCCGTCCGTGGACAATGCGCAGGAAGAAGAGGGAGCCACTGGGCAGCAGCATGCGGTGCGAGCGGGGAGTGTCGCGGTCCGTCTCAACACGCTCCCCATCCTTGTACCATTCCACCGTAGGGGCTGGACGGCCCTCGGCCTTACAGTTGAGAGTGGCTGGTTCCCCTTTGGACACAATGAGGTCAGAGGGGTGCTCGACGATGCGGGGAGGAGAGTCTTCCTGGCGAAGACGAGACCCTAGAGAGAAGAATGTACAGATTGTCCCAATATAGTAATCATCGATTTTTCTTCTTTACTAATGTGGAGGTATACTTGCTGTAAAAACTAAAAAACAATAACGAGAGATGTCTCGATCGTGGGATCGGATAGGGGGCCAATATTTGCCGTTTTTAACTGATCGGTGATCGGCTGATGAGCCCAGACAATCTTAACCATGTCATGATCCGTGGACCGGATCATGTTTTGTTTAGTCATGTTCTGTTTAGTTTTGGACTCCCTTTGTTCCTGTTTTGTGCACCCCTGGGTTTGTTTTGGTTACCATGGGTGCTGATTGGTTTCACCTGCCTCTGATTAGTGTTCGTCACGCTCACCTGCTGCCGGGCACTAATCAGAGAGCTGTTTACTGACGTTGTGCGCCACACTCGGTCTGGCTTTGTTGTTTGCTGTATGCAACTGCTACGTTTGGCTATTCCTGCTTCCTTGTTTATGATTCCTGTGCTAAGTGGTTACCTTAGCTTGTGCGTGCGATCGGCACACATCCTTTTGTTTGTTTCCTGCATGTTTGTACTGTGTATGATTTATGGACAATAAATCATATCCTACCTGCAAGCTTCGTCCGGAGTTATCCGTTTGCATCCTGAGAGAACGACCACGCAGTAAGATGCAACCCCCACATAACATACCACAGCTGTGTCCCAGTGTTTACGTGGCTAAAGATTGTACTCAATGGAAAGATTCCTTCAAAAGAGATGCACGCTAAGGAAACCACAATTACAGTTATGAATTCCTTGTTACACATGTGCTGGAGTTGCATGAATTCCAGGAGGGTGCGTGTCTTACCAGAACACCGGCTCCAATTTGAGAGCCAGCTGCAACAAATGTGTCGTCTATCCACAGTGCAAAGCCGCTTCTAAGATACTAATCTTCACCACCATGATGAAATACAAGAGAGCTATGCAACCATAAGCCTACATAAGTACATGCAATTGGTTGCATGGCACAAAGCATCATTTGGGTACAGTCCTTTAGAGGAAAGTTAATTAGTGTCAGGTTCTTATTGGCTGCACAGTGTTCTCACACAAAGACGTTAATGTTTGATTTCACGTGCAGGAGCTGATGAGTCATTACATCTCATTGGCTTTTTCATTAACGGGTTCTATCAAACACTGACATTATCAAAGATGTTGTTGCAGTAAGTGTACAACAGGGAGCGCTACATTAAATGGTTCACTTGCTACTGTAATAATGTGTTCCTTTGAGTTTATTCTCAACTTTCATTCATTTAGAAAATATTTCACATGCAAGTGCATTACATTTTTTGGAGTCATATCCCAGTAACATGCGTGTTTAATAACATACAGCGTACTTGATCAAGTGAACACATCTGCACGTGTGTATGACCGTTCCCAAATCTCCCCCTGCAAATGTCAGAGTTATGACCCAAATGTAGATGCACTCTGTTTGTTTACAGATGTGAAAGCATAACAATCCTCATCTTGTTCGTTGTGTATGAGCACGTTATAATGCGTGTGTTAAAAGGTTTTGCTTTTCTGTGACACGCATGGAATACAACTGTACCAATAGTGTGATTTTACATGCAGCCGTTCAAGCAGACTTTTCGGAAAATATCTCAACATACAGTACTGTAGGTTTTCCTTGTTGAACCTCAAAACTTGCTTCAGTGTTTTTGGTTAACGGCTTCTACATGGCAACAAAGTAACCTCTAATGGACGTATATCCATTATCAGTTGAGTTTTGCTATCTGTTATGAATTTTAAGTCACTCTGTAAACTATTTTACTATTATGATTGTACAGTAGGTGGCACACCAGTAGAGTCGTCTACTGAAAGTCATTAGTTGCCTTGAGCGTTCTCGGTAAGTGTTATACATTCCTAATGTGATCCAAACCACTCGCTTATTGAACTTTGACAGAAAAACTGTATTCTACCATTTTTTATGACGTTGTCTTTTATAACTGACATATTTAAATGAAGGAACAAAATATTTCCTGTGGTTGTAGCCCCAAACAACTTCCGAGAGCAGTGATTCTCAAACTGTGGTAAAAACACTGTAGTTTAATCAAGTGATTCTTTGGCGTACCACGAGATAGAGCCACTAGTGGACTGGTAGCCAAATAATCACTTAATTAGATATTATAATGACCTGACTCGAGCCGCTATCAAAGGTTCACACCCTTTAATAGAAGTCGTTACAATCCGACTACTGGAGGCCATGGTCAAAAAAAAAATAAAAAAAATAAGACACAAACAGAACCGTCTTACTCTTTCATTTCTATCACTCAACACATGTGGGAACCAAATGTTCTCCATTTTGATTTGTTTTCAAGTACATTAAGTACAGGAATTTGTTTTACTTAACATTTACAGTGGTGGTCAAAAGTTTACATACACTTGTAAAGGACATAATGTCATGGCTGTCTTGAGTTTCCAATCATTTTTACAACTCTTATTTTTTTATGATAGAGTGATTGGAGCACATACTTGTTGGTCACAAAAAAACATTCATGAAGTTTGGTTCTTTTATGAATTTATTATGGGTCTACTGAAAATGTGACCAAATCTGCTGGGTCAAAAGTATACATACAGCAATGTTAATATTTGGTTACATGTCCCTTGGCAAGTTTCACTGCAATAAGGCGCTTTTGGTAGCCATCCACAAGCTTCTGGCAAGCCTCTGGTTGAATTTCTGACCACTCTTCTTGACAGAATTGGTGCAGTTCAGCTAAATTTGTTGGTTTTCTGACATGGACTAGTTTCTTCAGCATTGTCCACATGTTCTCAATGGGGTTCAAGTCAGGACTTTGGGAAGGCCATTCTAAAACCTCAATTCTAGCTTGTATAAGCCATTCCTTAACCATTTCCGACGTGTGTCTGGGGTCATTGTCCTGTTGGAACACCCAACTGCGCCCAAGACGCAACCTCTGGGCTGAAAAGTTTATGTTGTCCTGAAGAATTTGGTGATAATCCTAATTTTTCATTGTCCCATTTACTCTCTGTAAAGCACCAGTTCCATTGGCAGCAAAACAGGGCCAGAGCATAACACTACCACCATGCTTGACGGTAGGAATGGTGTTCCTGAGATTAAAGGCCTCATCTTTTCTCCTCTAAACATATTGCTGGGTATTGTGGCCAAACAGCTACATTTTTGTTTCATTTGACCACAGAACTTTCCTCCAGAAGGTCTTATCTTTGTCCATGTGATCAGCAGCAAACTTTAGACAAGCCTTAAGGTGTCGCTTCTGGAGCAAGGCCTTTCCTCTTGCATGGTAGCCTCTCAGTCCATGGCAATGCAAAACACGCTTGACTGTTGACACTGACACCTGTGTTCCAGCAGCTTCCAATTCATCGCAGACCTACTTTTTGGTGGTTCTCGGTTGACTCTTGATCATCCTGACCAATTTTATCTCAGCAGCATGTGATAGCTTGTGTTTTCTTCCTGATCATGGCAGTGACAAAACTGTGCCATGCACTTTATACTTACAAACAATTGTCTGCACGGTTGCTCTTAGGACCTTCAGCTGCTTTGAAATGCTCCAGGTGACTTTCCTGACTTGTTCAAGTCAATGATTCGTTTTTTCAGTTCTGTGCTGAGTTCCTTTGACTTTCCCATTGTCGCGTTTGTAACCGAGTCTAATGACTGCATCACATGAGCCCAATTTAAATTGGCTCAGAGAGGTCAACAGGTGTCGTCAATCATAATCACTCACATGAAGTTAAGAGGCCATGCTATGAAGCTAATTTGATTTGATTGTAACTTTTCTACATTACCAAAATTGATAATGTATGTTTCTGTATGTATACTTTTGACCAAGCATATTTAGGCACATTTTCAGTACACCCATAATAAATTAATAAAAGAACCAAACTTAATGAATGTTTGTTGTGACATACAAGTGTGTGCTCCAATCACTCTATCACAAAAAAAAGAGTTGTAAAAATTATTGGAAACACAAGACAGCCATGACATTATATCCTTCACAAGTGTATGTAAACGTTTGACCACGACTGGTAAGTAGAGAACAGTTTTATTTATCTTTAAGTACATTTTAATTTTATCTTAATTCAACATTTATTTTAGTAATTTTTTTATTTAACTTTATGTGCAATACATTTTTGATTAATTATTTAGATACGTTGTTTTATTTTCTTATAATCAAACACAGTGTTACTGTTCAAACTGCATGTAGTGTTACAGGGGCCAAACATATTAAATATAGTTGTAAATAAAACCTCTGTTTTGTTTTTTAATGAATATTTGGGCCTACTACTGGCCGTGGTGGTACCTCAAAATTGTAATGCACCAATGGTCACTTAGCTGAGGTTGAAAGGTCGAAACAATGGCATCAATTTGTCACTGGAACTGATTAGGTTTCCATTAATCTCGAAGGAGAACATTGTCTTAAAATCCAAACAATTTAGAGTAAGAAGAGATTATTGGAATGAATTGTTCTTCACTTTGAAATTTGGTTAATAGTGCTTTTGTTGTTATTCACAGATGCAGTCCATACATGTCTCACTTTAAAGCAGAGTAATCTCGGAAAGCTCTTTGGTTATTCTTTGCAAAGGCTGGTAGGTCTGTAATGTGATATATTTCCTTTTAGGAGATGAGTCTGAGTCTAACACACACATTCTAATGTTTGTTGCTGCATGCCATATCAGTTTGTCTGAAGGTAAACTCAAGGTTCATGTTATTAATGACCATGTTTACATCATGGTTGCATCTTGTTCAGTAGCTTGATCCACTAAGCTTGGTTACCTTGATAGCGCTGCATGAAAAGAGATCTAGTCTGAGTCATTTTGTGTCCCTCGAGGTACAAACTTCACTAAAGCACCCCCAAAGGCCTAATTATCACATTTCAAGGTAATTGGTTGTACGTTCTTCATGGCCGAGAAGGTACATTCTCAAGTGTTAGTACAAAATCAGAGTTTGATATTGTGCAAATGTACTATTGAAGCACATTCTGTTTTCCAATACCCCCTTGCAGAAACTTTCTTCGTGAGAAGGGAAACTGAGGATAAGGAACTATCCATGGTTCTGAAAAACAGTGTTTAGGTATTGCAGGAAAAACTAAGGTCAGGGACATTTTAAGGCTCTTAAGATAAAAATATGTGGAGTCCCTTTATAGTTTTTTTTTTTTTTTAAGGTAGGTATGGTAAACCAAATGTCAAAATAGTACTTCTGATGTGAAATCAAATAAAAACATGCGTTGTCTGTGTTTGACAAACATTACTATGCACTGTATACAGTCAATGCAGTCCTCCAAAATGAACAGTTAGCTATAGGATTTTTGTCCACAGTGTGTCAAATGTAGTGTGTTGTGAACAAAACAGAAACAATTACTTCATAGACTATGTTGCTTTAGATCGTGCACATGCACTACTTCCAAAAACTGCAAAAGGTGAAAGAGCCACCCTCAGTCACTTTGTGTGCAATCAATTTATACTGCAAAGCTTACTGGTGTATATACAATGAAATGACCCTTTAATTTGAGTAACCTGTAGAATTTTCCAGACGAAGCACCTTCTCCACACCACATTAGACATTATTACTGCAGGACATAAACTGCATCATCTTCCTGGGGCAAATTAATTGTCGGGTCACAAATATGGCCCATGGTGAAACCATATTGGTGAAAGTTGTGCACATCTCTATAATTGCATGGTTTGCAACACTTCACACTATTTATGCAAGGGAGTTCCTTTGTTCATTGAATGCAGTTTTTGAGTAAATGTGCAAGGAGCACATTAAAAAAATAACTAGGTAAGGTGCGTTCAATGACAGTTAGTCCACTTAAAATGAAGGACACTTTGTGGAGATAAATGAGGGAGACATATTGCATGAATGTTAAAATAAATGTTGGCTTACCAGTGCTTATTTTGGTGTATAGAAGTCCACAGAGAAGCAAATACTGTAGAGGACCCATTCTGGCATATTGGCCCCTTCAGCTACGGCGACGCACGAATTCCTCCTCCTCCAGCGGGGAAAAAAGGCGATCAATTCATCAATCAACTCAAGTGAAAAATGTCTTACAGTTTCAAGTTAGTCACCCAAAGCCACCGAGGCAGTGGAAAACATCCGGCAGCAATGTTCACATTCATCCTCTCCAATAAAAGCGCACCAGCGAGCGTGTTTGCTCTTTTTTCCCCTACAGTCACCAAACGTCAAGCAGCGGAGCCCGACGCAGTCCACTTACATGACCGGGACTCCGTGTCCATTCTTCCCCGCCAACACTAGATACTTAGAATGGGTCCCAGGGAAAGAAAGCGCACCCATCGCCATGCGGGACAAGTGTTGGGACGAGAAGTGGTGATGTTGTGCGAGAGGTGAGACGCGGCTCCGGTGCAGCAGCAAGCGCGGCCCCTCCTTCTCCACGCTTCAACACTGCCGTGGGAGAGGACAACACATTAAACACGTCGGATTCTTTTCTTGTTGAATTGTGACAAAAGCAAAACAAAAAAAACTCTCCTTTTTCCCACGGGAACTTGAACGCACCACTCGCTTAATTACATCTGTAGATGTAAATGAGTTTGATGTAAGATACATCGAGAAGATGATTTTATGTATCATGCTGACTTTTTTTCAGATATTTTTTTGAGAAAATAAAATACATTTGGAAAATGAGCTGAGATTGTGCAAATGTTGAAGTTAGACATTGATTGCATCACCGCATACCATATCAATCCAAGATGCATTCTTGCCAACCTTGAGACCTCCAAATTCGGGAGATTTGGGAGGGTTGAGGTGGGCAGGGTCGGGGTGGGCGGGGCCGGGGTTAAGGGGAGAGGAGTATATTTATAGATAGAATTCACTGAAATTTAAGTATTTCTTACATATATATATATATATATATATATATATATATATATATATATATATATATATATATATATATATATATATATATATATATATATATATATATATATAAATAAAATAAATACTTGAATTTCAGTGAATTCTAGAATTCACTGAAATTTAAGTATTTCTTACATATATATATATATATATATATATATATATATATATATATATATATATCTATATATATATATATATATATATATATATATATATATATATATATATAATAAATACTTGAATTTCAGTGAATTCTAGCTATGTATATATGTATATATATATATATATATATATATATATATATATATATATATGTATTTTATTATATATATACATACGAATAAATTAAATACTTGAATTTCAGTATTAATTTATTTACACATAACACTCCTCTCTACTCATTGTTGTATTTGAAAGTGCAATGCTTTGCAGCCAGTAGCACAGCCTTTGAAGGAGCATAGGTATGAGCAGTGTAATATTCTGGGTTGGAGTCAATAACCAGGCGAGGTGACGAAGTTACGTCTCTTTACTTCATACTTCAGAACCGACTCCCACACTTGCCCCACGTAAACCGTTGGCCAACCAAAAAGTACCCACAGAACACTATACGGTATAGTGTTCTGTGGTTACTTTTTGGTTGGCCAAGCACACGTAACGACAGGCTGTCTTCACTCAGGTCCGCACGGACCTGGAGGTGGCGTGCCTTAAGTCCAGCTGGAAATCGGGAGAAATTCGGGAGAATGGTTGTCCGGGAGATTTTCGGGAGAGGCACTGAAATTCGGGAGTCTCCCGGAAAATTCGGGAGGGTTGGCAAGTATGATTCAGATGGACATTAAAATCCCTTATAATAATTATATTATCTGCATGCGTCACTCGATCAGCGACAAACGCTGAAAATTCACTGATAAAGTCCAAATAGGGCCCAGGGGACGATAGATAAAAGCCAAATAGAGACCTCACAGGAAGCACCTCAAATGATTTATTATTTATTATTATTTATTACTTAGGTTAGGGGTAAGGTTAAGGTTTCCATTGGACATTAGTGGTAGACAGTAAATTGAGGTACTACTGTATGCATGAGACAGTCGGGATTGGCAGCCTGAACATCAGTCATCTTATTCAGCCAGATGTAATGGCCTTATTATAAAAATGACTAAGACCATAAACATAAATATAAACTGTTTCAGGCATATTAGATCTTGTTTATCTGTTCAAGCTGCACAAGTTTACATTCATGCAATGATTTTATCCCATCTGTCTTATTGTGCCATCATCTGGGAACAGGCTACAAAATGTGTATTGATGCCTCTGTTGTCGTTATAAAAATAAACACTAAAGATATTTGACCAAAAACCAATGAAGCATCATCACTGCCATATTACCCAAAAATATAACATGATGAGTTTTGATAATTCTATACATTTCTAATATTTAAAAACAATTTTGATGTGTCTTAGTGGATTAGCCCCTGGTGTGATGTGTAAAGCAATACAAAGATACAGTAGTGAAGGTGTGCACACTCCAGCTGCAGTCGGTTGAAGATGTAGAGTGAAAAGGTGCCAGACGACTCTTGGTCAGTCTGTGTTCTCAGTGAAGGCCTCACATTTGTGGAAGTCTTTGCCACTGGAGTTAAAGTCACAGTCAAACATTAAACCTTTCTCCACACTGGATGTAGTATGGACAAATGGGGCCAATTATTTTTAATGTATTTTTTATTTTGTGCTTGTCTTAATCTTTTTGTATGTGTTTGTCACTTTTCTCAACTTTTCTTTAAAAGCCTAACCAGGGACGAGGTTTGCAAATTAGCCTGTGGCTAGAAGTTTTTTGTACTTTGATCGGGTTACCTGTCTAACTGCCCCTGTCAAAGAAATAAAGAAGTAACAAAACATGTTTTAATAATCTGCCGCATATTGTAACACAATTCTTCAACACATTTTGTAATCCATATTGCAAAATGGCAGTTGGTATAGGCTCCAGCACCCCCCGCGACCCTGAAAGGGACAAGCGGTAGAAAACGGTTGGATGGATGGATATTGCAAAATGTGTTGCAACATTACAGTACACTGGTCATGTTCATGTCATTAGTGCAGCTTTTGTCTCTGGCTTGCTATTAATTAAAAAATGCCTTCAATAATTTAATTTCAAAACGTTGTCGATAATTACTAAATTACATGACATGATTAGGTAAAAATGTTATACATTTTTGCATATTGCATCATTATGCGTTGTAATGCTGTCTGAATGGGTATTTTACAAAGTTTAAGTTCTAAAGAAGGGATTCATATGTCCCCATTCCTGGGTGGATCTCATGTGAGAAGAAGGTGAGCGGGTAATCATTTTGCAATGCAGTCTGCTGAAAATGATGGCAAGTGCCACTCTACATAGCAACTGACGCTGCGGTCAAAATTGGAATTGCCACAAAACACATTTTAAGATATTCAATACTCAACTGCCGTCTGGCAGCTAAAGTGGATAGTCAACACCCCCACCCCCAACGATTTGTCACGTTTCTTGTATCAGGTAAACTGTGACGAATGGGGCTGTATGAATCCCATTTCTACTGTAACTTTAACAAAGATGAATATTTATTGGTTAAACCAGTTCACTTAAACCACTTTTGTAAGCATATGCTAGCCGTTGGTGGAGTTATTGTATTTTTTTTAGTAATTTGGAAAATATATTTACCAAATTAAGCAAAATCATATATTCTGGATTTTTGCTTTGTGATGTAATCTTTTTCTAGAAAGAGCCATCAAAGATGTACAGCTAAATGAATGACACTTCTGCATTGCAGACTGCCCGAGGTGCTAATCCTTCTCAGTTGTCAATACCGCTCATTGTTGTCAATAGCGATATAAAGGGAGCGTCACCCGCAGACCAGACTGAGATGGGCTGTTTCAACTGCTATTGATCAAGAAGCTGGAATTAAACCATTTTTGGCACAGTATGGCAGTGGATCGAATAATAATTACAGACAATAGCTGAATTGAGTCTGCATTTGACTGAGCGGAAAAGGGTCAAGGAAAGTGAATTTAAGAGATTTCATCCATCAGGGAATTATGTGTTCAACAGCCTTCTCCTCCAAGATGGCAACAGCTCACTTTGTGGTGTGCTGGAATCCTCTTAGCACTCAATAGCTTTTGAGCCATGCATCAACAGTTCAAGCCTTTGCTAAAGTGCAGGGTACAGATAAGTGGCATGTTCTGCACTAAACAAAATATGTTGTCCCTTGCAAGGACTGTAACTTCTGTTTGACCTTAACCCAAAACCCATTTTGTTTTCTCAGTAAAAGGAGGATGATAAATAGGCTTCTTGAGAAACGAATGGCCTCACAAAATCAATCAAGGGGAACTTTGATAATTTACAGAGAGAAATTCAAGAGGATGAGTCGCGTTAATTGTGCCAATGACATACTACTCAGCAATTCTGCAATCTGTTATTAGCACTTATTGTAATCACTGTATCAATCTGTTAATCTCATACGTCCCTCTTCATCAATAGGAGAATGCTAATAGGCATTTAAGGAAAATGTAAAGGAGTTAAAGGGAACATTGTAATGTTATGGGCTAAATGTGAAGAAAGGTCAGTATGAATTAGAATAGGAGAAGACGGGGAAAAGAACAAGAACTTGTTGTAAAATGTCGGTCATTTGGACGCTATGGGTCCTTTCAAAGGGGAAATGCACTTTTTTTGGAATTTTGCCTTTTATTCACAGTCCCTATGTAAAACAAGAACACATGCTTTTTGTCAAAACGTGGATCTTGGGTTTGTTTTCCCGGAATGCAAAGGAAAGTTGGCGCGGGCAAGGCGTGAATGTAAGTACATCTTTTATTTTAAACACTAACAGACTACAAAAAAGGAAGCAAGGAAGGAAACGGGTGCTAGCCGTGATGCTAGCCTTGGAGCTGTGACAGGAACTTGGCGTGGAGTGGCTTGACGTGGTGCAGATACTGGCGCTAGCCATGGTGCAGCGACAGGTGCTAGCCGTGGAGCAGCCAGCCATGGTGCTGCTACTGGCGCCGGCCTTGGCGCTGGTGGTAGCCTTGGCGCTGGAGCTAGCCTTGGAACAGGTGCAGGTGGAGGTGGCCTAGCTGGTAGTTGCGGAGGTGGCCTAGCTGGTAGTTGCGGCTTGGCAGACCGAAAGACTGGTGGTGGCGGCCGGGCCGGAGGTTGCGGCTTCGCAGGCCGAAAGACCGGTGGCGGCGGCCGGGCTGGCGGCTGTGGCTTGGCAGGCCGAAGAACTGGTGGTGGCGGCCGTGCTAGAGGCTGTGGCTTGGCATGACGCTGAGCGACCCCACCTGAACAGTTCCCAGCCCTAGCCCCCCCCCCCTCAAGGAGCGGATACCAGACGCGCTCCTCGCTGTCTGGAACCGTTTTTTGGGCTAGGTGGAGAAAGGTCAGGAGGGGGGCAGAATCCTCCCCTTTAAATTGTCCAAAAAGTATTTTCTTTTCTACCTGGGATTGAGTGGGTGAAAAAAAAAGAGGAATTTTGGGACGTGGGCGGGGCTTGAGTCCTGGGGGGCGGGGCATGAAATTCAGATGGCTGTGACTGATTAGCTCTAATGTTAAAGATCATGTTTTGATAGTGTTTTATCATGGTCCTTGAGTCTTTCGTTGGAGGTGGCTGATCAAAAGAAAAAGCATTGAAAAAAAAATCCTGGTCTGTGATGTTATCAGGGCGAAGCCGGGCTGCCTGTTGCTTGCTTCCGCCCGGAGGGGGAGGAGCTTGTGGGAGTGACGCGTCCTGCCGGCTCGGAGAAGCTCTACCTGACGTCTTCCGCTTTTGCCGGCGCTTCCGGGAATGGAGCGACGCGCCAACGTCGTGGGGCCACACAGAGTTTATTGGCACCAGTTTTCCATTTGGCCCCCACATCCGGTCTCTGTGCTCCACGGAGGAATGACGCAGCGTCTCTTCCTCCATCGCGCGCAGGACCGCCCACGCTCCCTCGTCCAACTTGTCCACTTCGTCCAACTTTCATGCGGAAAAACGTTTATGCTGGTGACATTCTGTCAAAACGTGGATCTTGGGGTTTATTTTCCCGGAATGCAAAGGAAAGTTGGCGCGGGCAAGGCGTGAATGTAAGTACATCTTTTATTTTAAACACTAACAGACTACAAAAAAGGAAGCAAGCAAAAGGCGCGCTCAATGGCGGAGAACAAACTTGACTAATGAAACAAAACTTGCACAATGGCAGAAACTATGAACAATAAACAAAAACTTACTTGGCATGGAACTATGGTAGCATGAAGACAAACAGAGGTAGCAGGGGTGTCAGAAGTAGCATGGTATGATAGGATACATAGGATAATGTCACCAGGACGATCAAGAGAAACGGACAGGCTTAAATAGCAGTGACATGATTAGTGACAGGTGTGCGAGTGCAAAGCGTGAGACAGGTGCGTGACGTGACAGGTGAAAACTAATGGGTTGCTATGGTGACAAAACAAACAAGAGTCCACAAAGAGACCAAAAACAACACCGAACATGACTAAAACAAAAACATGATCAACAGACATGACACTTTTCTTTTTTTATGCATTCTAATTTGTAATATATGGCAACTACAAAGTGGCTAACAATGCAGATAATGGTAGTCTCTATTGTGCTCATAAAGCAATAAATACATTCCCTAGTAATATTTTTTTAAGGAATAATTATGTTAATAGTTCATTACTTTTTGGGGAAACTAACAAATAAGAACAATTAATTACTTTTTTATTGTAATTGTCCTAACACTGGTTAAAAATGCTTAATTGTGTGTAATCCAATTATATTTGTACTATTTGCTAAATACAAAACATTGGTTTTCTGTTATGCATTAGAATAGAATAGAATAAAAACCCTTTGTCATCAAACATGAGAGCAAGACACAATTACAGGTGGCTACTCTGTTAGGTGCAGTTAAAATACAGGACACACACCAAATTATGTCTGTACTACAGTGTATTGATTCACGTAAAATCAAACAGTCACATCCGGTTGCAGACTCATACGGCTCAAACGCTTGACGGGCAAAGTTGGACTGTCTCTAGATAATGCTGCAATTTTCCATGCCAACAAAGCATTACAGGTATACGTCTCATATAAAATACTCAAACATGAAGTAAGGCTCCACTTTTCAAAAATGCATTACCTCAATGCTAATTGGACTGGGCGTAGACATACGACTTGGCATTAGTGATTTTTCATAGTGATTTGAACACCTCCAAATGTGGGAATACACACTACAGCTAAAATGCACTTTAGAATCAAAACAGCTGGTGTGTGATAAATAAAATATTACAGTCTAAACACTTTTTATGGTGCAACAAAAGACTAGATTATGTTGCGTTTGGGTCAAATGGTGGCGGAGGTCATGTTTCTGAGGCCAAAGGCAGCTTGAAGGTTAGATTATGATTTACTCCACTCACATAGGACACAAATCAAACCAGCAAACCACTGTAACATGTGAGATGCTTGAGACTAGCTTTAGTTGAGCAAAGCAATGAAACAATATTTTGCATGGAAACTGAAAATAGTAAAGGAGTAACATAAAGCCAAACACAAACTTTCGCGTGTAGTGAACAAGACTGCCAGAAAGTGTCAATGCAGGCGGCCACATTAATCATGTTTGTGAGCTCCAATGCTGCTAGCAACAGTAACGTAACCAAGGTTGGCAAGGAGTGCTGGAACATAACTTAACACAAAACCTGAGAGAACAACAAACAGAAAACAATACATGACCTGGCGTTAACAGGCGGTGACAAGATTCAGCTTCATGGGAAAGACCCTGACTAGGAAACACATGTCTTGGAATTGCAACTGCATGCTAAGTTTACTCTATAATACTTGCAAATGAGTATCAGAAGTGTAAGAAAACAAGATATAACAACTCAACATCAGAGGTATCATTATCAACTCACTAATAATTGATACAAATAAATAGATTTTGTTGTTAAACAAAATAACATTTATGAATACATGAACACACAGTGAAGTTCCAAAAAGTGTTACCACTGAGTACAGGTATCAATTCCCAGGTACCAGGAATTGGTACTGTATCGATTGAAATCTGAAAGATAACCATTCCTATGGATTAAAACATGTCCTGCGAATGAAATGTCTGACTTTCTCCCCCACAATGTTTTGGAGCCACTTTAGATTAATCTTCTGGGACATAAAACAATATTGGCCGATGTTGCAGAAATCTAGTTTTAAGGGACAAACGGTAGAAAATGGATGGATGGATGGGTTTTTATGTACAAATGTATATTAAATATTTAGATGCATCCAGACATCCATTTTCTACCGGTTGTTCCTTTTGGGGTCGTGGAGTGGCTGAAACGTTTCCCAGTTGCACTTGGGCAGAAGGCAGGTTATGCATACATATTCTAATGTAAAAAAAAAATCCATACAGCATATCAACAATATAATGAAAATTCCATGAGACATACATTACTGCAGGTACAGTACATTAAGTAATGCATATTTAGACGCCCTCTGCATTATTTCTATATGCACAATTTAATAATAAAATATTTCTTGCAAACTCAACTTATGTTTTGCAAAGCTACGCAGAACATCTTTGCCCGAATCACAAGCATCTCCCTGATGATCGACTGAGAACAAGAATAATACATCTGGAACAAGTACCCTCATAAGATTTAATTTAGCATTAAAATGTATGAATCCAGATGAAAATTCCATGTCAGAATTAAGAATGCATGATGGCATTTCATTTCCAACATCAGGTTGAAATAATGTCTGTTGAGTGATGTGATTTGATGCGCATCTTGGAGGTTGACTAAGATAAGACTCCCTCATCCGTCATCACCAGTGGACATGTTTCCAGGCAACGTGGGATTCTGCCTCACACACAAACCAAATTCAAAAGGGCTCTTGATTCCTCTCATCAATCCAGCTCAGTCTCGCTCTCAGCGTTGATCGCACATAGGAGACCATGTCAAGGTCATAAGTTGTGTCTGCACCATTACCTACTCATAACTGTGTTTGTCCAAGCCAGGAACGCTGAAGAAAACAGATGGTGCGTCTGTGTGTGTGTGACAGTGTGAACAGCATCAAGTATGCTCAACCACGCTGAGAGCAGACAGAGATGAAGTGTGTCCTGACCACAAAGCCCAGACCTAAACACAAGAGACAAAGTGCTGTGTAACAGCTTAGAGCGATCAGACCAGTGAATACCTGCAAAAAATCAAAACAATCTATAAATCTGATCATCTTTTGACTTATAAAGTCAGATACATTGTTATTAAAATTGTCTCAGCTAAGGTTTTGGTTGCCTTAGCAGACATTTGTATTGGAACTTCTGAGAATATTTTCCCATATATCGTGCTATACTTGCAGTATGTCACTAGCTCAAAAGGATTATTTTTCTAAACCAAAATAATAAAAAGGATCACCAGTGGCTAAAATATGTTACCAATAGTGGTTTACGAAAATACATTTTACCAAAAAAATTCTCTATTTTTCACAATAACAAATGAAATTGTTGTGCGGGCCGGATAAAATGGCTGTAAATCAACACACAAGTGCACACACAAGCTTTTTAAAGTAAGGATAACTAGTTAAGGTGGGTATCACCCACATTATTCATTAACAAATTGCACCTTTGTTATACAGTTCATTACTGAGACCTCATTAATAGAATGCATTGAACTGAACTATTTTTCTCAGGGTGCCACATTACCACAAAAAGTAAGCAATAACTTAACTGTACACAACTAAGAACGACAACACTTTACTATAAACCCTGTCTTGTACAAAAAAACACAGTAAAGCTTTTTGAGATGGGTACCATTCACTTCTGAACCGATACTGTACCAATTCTTGGTACCTAAGAATCGATACAGATGCTTAACGATACCAATTTTCGGTACCTTTGTGTGTTAATAAATGTTGTTTGATAATAAAATTTTATTTTCATAATGTAACATTCAAAAATTAGCTGATTATAATAATTGTGCTGTCAACTTGTTATGTTGCTGAATTTATATTTGAGTCTTATTTGCAATGCAGTTGCACTTCCAAAAGATTAGATGGCAGTACTGTATAGGCCATACACGGCGTGTTGTCTAACTCGGAAGTCACTTTTTCCAGGAAGCTAAATGTGCTATGTTGTGCTCTACAACATGTTTATACTCATATTGTGCTTAATACACACCATCTGTGTGATAGTAACATTAATTTTAATGCAGTTTAGCTTGCATAATCAAATTTGAAGGTGTTAAAATCGCCATGTAAAATTGCTGTCTATTACAAATCCAATGTAATTTAATATAAAGCTAGCTTATTTTGAAAGAGTGAAGCCTTACTTTATGTTTGAACATTTTTTACCCAGCATACTTGCTTTGTTGGTGTTGAAAACTGCAACATTACATCGAGGGAGTCTGGCTGAGTCCGCCCTGAGTTCTTCTTGAGTGATTGTTTCCTTCAGTTTGTATTTATTCTGCAAACGGACGTGACTTCACGTTCACAAAGATTTTGAAATATGGCACCGTTTGATTTTACGTGACTCAATACACGGAAGTACAGACGGGATTCGGTTGGTGCTTATAAAAACATCCCTAGTAAATGCACAATAACACAATCAAAAGTCATAATTGTAACTACAGTACACAAAAGCCTGTTGTAAAAACTCCTCCTCGGACAAATAATTGTAGTTCAACATAATTAGTAATTGTGTTAAACTTTTTAGAAAAAAAAATTGTACATATGTTCTGTTAAACCACGAATGCTAACATACATTTCCCAATGGTTTTATAATACAGTGTGTAGTATATTAGCTATCCCCCCTCTGCTGTTCTGAATTAAAACTACTGCAATTTTTCACGTGATGTGTCAAACCGCGCAAGGTTTTGATTTGAACTAAGAAAAAGTTGTCCGTTTTCCAAACAAATTAGACATTTACAGCAAATATATAATTTTTTTAATTTTTATCGATTGAATTAATTAATGCTCGATTATATGCTGTATTTAAATAGACTCTGCACAAGTGATGTCCACCATAGTTTTTGTTTACATTACCCTGTTCTAGGAAGACTGAGGTCAGACCTTTTCAGCGCCAAGTGGGAAATTACCGACTTCCCAGCAGTCTCAAATGCAACATTGATCTTTGGATTACAACATTTTTTGGACACTTTGATGCAATGAGAAAAGCTCTTAAAATCAAATCTCAATCACAAGAGGCCTCTCAGGAGATGAGCTCTGCAGTCGGTGCACCGCTATCACTTTATTCTCGTGCGGACACAACACTTCCTTGTTTTTTCACGCTCTACAAAACACCGCTGCACTTGTGACACACCTTGCCAGTGTGACGAGTCAAGGGTCTAAGTCGACCCTCAGTCGGCCTTAGTTTCCTTCTAGAAGACGTGAGCTGGGTAGCAGAACAATCTTGCTCAATGTAGAAAGCAGTTTGACAGAATGTGTTTGATCTTGCTCTCGCTCAGTTACACCATTTTGTGATCACTTTTGGGGAAAAACAATGACGAAGAAATATGTTAAGTTAGAAAAGCTCTCGGAGAAGGAAGCACTCTGTCAGACTTCCAATAGAAGGGAATCCCTTTAAAAAATAAAAACGTTTATCCAGATCACCCCCAGAATATAATCACTGTTTCTTATCCCATTTCTGACATTTCCTGAAAGCTTCAATCTGTCCATACATTTTTGAGTTATGTTGCTATTGTTTTATAGCAGAATTAACGTGCACATACTGTCATGGACATACTTTATCAGCAAGCCTCCTCTACTGAGCCCACACAGCTGCAGACAGCTGGTGCCTAACTTCTGTGTATTGTTTCTTGTTTCATGGCCTCCTGCCTGCTCAATGTCTGTAAAATAAATACTATAAAATAAATATGCTTGTTTATTTGTCCACGACATTTGTGCCACAACAAAATTGCATTAGTCGCTAAACTCAGACAGAAAAAGGCGGCGACTTTACGACTCGATTTTAGAATAAAATAGAATAGAATGGACTTTATTGTCATTATATTTGCATACAACGAGATTAAGGACTCCAACTTAAGGTGCGGTCATGGAAACAAATATGGAATAAAAATAAATCACACAAGTAATAATACAGATAAAAAATAAGAATTGAAATAAACAGACTACTATCCAATAAAAACAATAAGAAATCCTGTACAATATACACAATACTGTACAATACACAAAACAATATACAAAATACTGTACAATATACAGAACAAAATAAGAGTACCAGAGTAATAAAGTAACAATAACAATCAGTGTCGTACGTATTACACTAGAAGGGTAATATTGCACAGTAGGGTATTAGGGTAGGATATTGTATAGGGGTGAATTATTTATTACAAGTTTAATTATTTGAAACACAAGAGAAGGTAGGATAAAGTATTTTCATCTAGCAGTGACATACATGCTGAAGAGGCTGGGGCATGATCAAGGTCGCCTTGAAACAAACACAACAAACCCCCTACTCCCTCACACACACACACACACATGTTGACACACTTTCATTTTAAACACAAAAATCAGTTTGAAAAAAGATCATGATTTTACTCACCACGAAAGCAACACGGCAACAATAGTGTGCATTTTTTAAATAATTTTGTTCATGAATAAATTGCCTGCGCTGCGGGTCTGTGCAAAGCAGCTGCCTGTGATTGACAGCTATGAAACCAAGTCATTGCATTCCGTCGTCAATATGGGGGAACAATCTAACATCTTGCAGACGTTAGCAGAAAGTAGGTTATAAAAGTGAGTGTGGGGCAAAATATATGCAAAATTTAGACCAAAGCATATTCAATACATATTATCTAGATCACATGAAAGTGGTTTCCCACATTTCGAACCATGCGCTTTATACAGGTTCACGACTCATTGAGCAACATCAGACCAAGTCACAGTAGACCTTTGAACCAGTGACATTGTTCACACTAAACCAAAACACACGCACTCAATCATTCAGTCAGCCATTTAGCGTGTTATAGACTCACCCTCATCAAGGAGAAGACAGGACAAAATAAACAAAAAATAGTCCCAAAGTGATTGACCTGGCCATCAAAAAAGTAAATAGAGCCGCTGTACGGAACCAAAATCCATTGTCACCAACACGCCGAAAAAGAAGGAACAATCCCAACGGTGACGCGCCTCAAGACGAACGTAAAAGCACAGACGAGGCAGAGAAAATGCCAGACAAAACAACCCTGAGTCACCAACTTTTAGGAGAGCAGAGTCCTCCCGCTACATTTAGTTCTAAGGCTGTCTAAAATGATGAGGGTTGACTAGAACTAAGTTTCACAATTTATTCTGCAAAATAGCAGTAAGTACAAACAACAGCAACACCAGTGCTGAAGAGACAGACAATCGAGCCGGTTGCTTCGCATCGGCAGGAATTGAAACTAAAACATAATCTTAAGAATTTAAAATGAAACTTAACTTGTTGTGTGTGCCTTAGCGCACACACGCTCCTCTATTCTCTCTCTACAGGCCTGTGCCTCATGCCATCATTAATGATATATGTGTGCATTGATGAAATGTGTTTATCTTGTTTTACCAGAATGAAGGCCAATTCTGAGGTGTTCGTATTCTGCCAAAAAAAGGGAAAATATATTCTTCTAACTCCTTGAAGGAGTGACAAAAGAGGTAAAAAGGTAAATCCAAAACAACTGATTGCAATGAAATTGATATGAAAACGATAAAAACGGTTATTGAAGACATTTCAGAACCTTTAACATATATCACCAACCTATCATTTCAAATTCCCAGACAAAATGAAAATAGCAAAGATCGTACCGATTTATAAGACTTGAGACAAACACCAGTTTACAAACTACAGACCTGTTTCTCTACTTCCACAATTTTCTAAAGTCATTGAAAAACTGTTCAATAACACATTAGACAAATTCATAAATAAAAACAAAACACTCACAGGCAACCAATACGGATACAGAGCCAACATGTCAACATCAATGGCATTAATCGAAATAACGGGAGATCACAAATGCAATAGATAGTAAAAAATGTGCTGCTTCAGTGTTTATGGATTTAACAAAAGCATTTGACACAATTAATCATAACATTTTAATAAACAAATTAGAACGGTATGGCATCAGAGGGTTGGTCTTGATCTGGGTAAGAAGCTACTTAACAAACAGGAAGCAATACGTGAAGATAGGCGAATACATTTCCACAGAGCTAACAATATCTTGTGGCGTACCTCAGGGATCAATACTCGGACCAAAATTGTTCAATCTCTATATAAACAACATTTGTAAAGTTACAAAGGACTTAAGGTTAGTATTATTTGCAGATGATACAATGGCATTTTGTTCAGGAGAGAACACACAGAAGATAATACAAATAATAACAGAAGAAATGAACAAATTAAAAGATGGTTTGACAAAAACAGACTATCTTTGAATCTCAGTAAAACTAAAATAATGCTATTTGGTAACAGTAAAAGATAAAGTCAAACACAAATACAAATAGTCAGAGTAAATATTGAAAGGGTAAAAGAAAACACATGTTTGGGTGTATTAATAGATGATACAATGAATAGGAAATCTCATGTAAAAATAATACAACATAGAGTAGCAAGAAACACATCAATAAGAAGAAAGCAAAACATTTTCTAGACCAAAAATCACTTCATATTCTCTATTGCTCGCTAGTGTTACCATATCTGAGTTATTGTGTAGAAATATGGGGAAAGAACTACACATGTGCACTTCATTCACTAACATTACAAAAAAGGTCAACTAGAATAATACATAATGTTGGATATAGAGAACATACCTTTATTTATTAAATCACAATTATTGAAATTCAACGATTTGGTGCATTTGCAAACAGCTAAAATTATGTACAAAGCAAACTATAACCTGCTACCCAAAAATGTATAACAATTCTTCTCAGCAAAAGAGGAGAAATATAACCTTAGAGGAAAACCTAATTTAAAATATTTGTATGCTCGTACAACACTTTAAAACTTTAGCATATCAGTACGTGGAATTAAATTATGGAACGGATTAGCCAAAGAAATCAAACAAAGCACCAATATTATTCAGTTTAAGAGACTGTTCAAACTACAAGTGTTCACTAAGTACACAGAACAAGAGTTATGATGAACATCTTGAACCCTTTTTCCCTTTTATTCTTTTTTTATTGAGACAAAGATTATTTATGTATTTAATATTTGTATGCTTACTATGGTATATTGTTTATTGATTATTTATTTGTTCACTGTTTTGTTACAGAGAACAAGGAAATTGGATACAATTGCTATGGTATCAAAAGGGGTAGGATTAAATAAGCTCTGCTTCTTCGTACTCCTTTTTGGACGTGCTGTAATGAAACAACTGGAATTGTGTGAGACATTACATTGTATCGTATGCATGTTTGAAATAAACTGAAACTGAACTGAGTTGAACTGAAAAGTAATTTTCAGTGATGAATCACAAATATTTGCATTGGGCAAAGTGATGATGCTGGAACTGTTGTTTGGTGCAGTTCCAATGAGATTTATGAAGACGACTGCCTGAAAAAAACATGCACATTTCCACAGTCATTGATGATATGGGCTTGCATGTCAGATAAATGCACTGGGGAGATGGCTGTCATTACGTCTTTAATTAATGCACAAGTTTACGTTGACATTTGCGCCACTTTCCTTATTTCATCAATCGAAAGGATGTTTGGGGATGATGACATTTTGTTTTCAAAATGATAATGCAACTTGCTCTTGAGCAAAAACATTCAAATCCTTCCCTAAATAAAGATACTGTACATACGGTCAATGGCATGGCCTGCAATAAATCTGGATCTCAATGTGGTTGAATTTGAAGAAAATGGTGCATGACAAGACTTCAACCTGCAAAGCTAATTTTGTAGTAACTAAAGAAAGTTGGAACATGATTCATGAAGAGTACTGTTTGTTCACTTGTTAGTAAGTCCATGCCTCAGAGGCCCCAAGCTGTTATAAATGCCAGAGGTGGTGCAACAAGGTATTAGTAGTGGGTTGTAGTGTTTTTTTGTTTATTTCTTTCTCATGATTCCATGTTTTTCTTCTTCTCAGAATTGTGTGGTTCCATAATTCCATAATCACTCTGCTTAATCTAAAAATGTACTGGTTAGTGACTACCACAAATTATTTTCAGAAAGTTGCCAATGGAATTGACTGTTGTTTTGTGTCATATCTCATAATCCTAAAGACTGGCGATTCAATAATGTTTTCCAGGGGTTATATGTACAAAATAAAATGTGTCTAAAAATTAGGCGGGTACAGCTTATAATTAGGAGCGCCCTATCGCCCTGAAATTACGGCATTTACTTAGTTAGCAATGGTTCTAGACCAGTGGTTCTTAACCTGGGTTCGATCGAACCCTAGGGGTTCGGTGAGTCGGGCTCAGGGGTTCGGCGGCGGTCAAGACACCCGACTCATCGTGTAAATAAAAACTTCTCCCTATCGGCGTATTACGGATACGGCAACAGCAGATGTCAGACTGATTTGCAGGTGTGTAATTTGTTGTGAGTTTATGCACTGTATTGGTTTTGTTCTTTGAACAAGGTGATGTTCGTACACGGTTCATTTTGTGCACCAGTAAAAAAACATGGTAACACTTTAGTATGCGGAACATATTCACCATTAATTAATTGCTTATTAACATGCAAATTAGTAACATATTGGCTCTTAACTAGTCACCGGAGTATAAGTCGCACCTGCCGAAAATGCATAATAAAGAAGGAAAAAAACATATATAAATCGCACTGGAGCCCAGCCAAACTATGAAAAAAACTGCGACTTATAGTCCGAAAAATACGGTACTTATTAATGCCTTATTCTGCATGGCCTTATTATAACCCTACCCCTCTAACCCTGGCCCTCACCCTCTAACCCTAACCAAATAACTCCAAAAAACTCTAAATTAAGTCTTTGTTACTTAAAATATGTTCCCCATACTAAAGTGTTACCAAAAACATATAACTTTGTCTTGGATTTGAAAAAAAACAACATTTTATTTTTCACTAAAGAAGGGTTCGGTGAATGTGCATATGAAATTGGTGGGGTTCGGTACCTCCAACAAGGTTAAGAACCACTGTTCTAGACAGATATGGAGGAAACTCTCAGGAAATGTCAAAAATGGGCTAAGGATCAACTGATTATAACTGGAGGGTGATCTGGATCATTTCAACCATATTACCTTCTGTTTGAATTACAAGGCTAAACTAAAGAGAAGTGGTCATGGCTATCAATCACGGGTGTCTTGTGCAAACGTGCATGCCCATTGCACGTGCACATTCACCAAAGAGACTTTGTAGAAGGGAATATTGAAAAACGTTATGCTTGATATATTGCTGTAGAAAAAGTGAAACAATGATCACGTTAAAAAAGGAACTACAGTAAATTATACTGCACACTACAGTTAGGTGCTGTTAATTATGTAATAGCCATTGGCCTATAATTAAAGGCATATTTTTTCTCTGTCTTGTTAATTCCAAAACTGTTTGCTTCGGTAGAGTTCAGGGTTCTCCGAACTTCTCGCATGCTGTTACAACACACAAGTGTCTTCTCTAAATCATTCCTCCCAAATTAAAGCATACACTTGGCTTAACTTTCCACTAACATAATAATGGCTATATTCAACGAAGCAAAACCATGACAGACTTTTGACAACTACCGTATTTATCAGACTTAAAATCCTTTCATTTTCTCACAATTCGACAGTGCGCCTTATATCCCGGTGCACCTTGTGAATGTTCTAATTCTGATTGTGCTTGCTGACTGATTTTATGTGATACAAGGTGTAATGATAAGTGTGACCAGTAGATGGCAGTCACACATAAGAGATACCTGGTTGACTGACGCCTGTTCAATAAATGACACCAGCAAGTACAGGTGTGCAAGCAAGCCCAAAACAACTACAACAATGATGACAGGAAGAAGACGCTGTCGAAGTGGAAGTACATCAATAAGACAGTCCACAAAATGGAGCATCCTGAAGAGACGGTAACAAAGCAGCTTGACATCACATCACGGTCTGTAAAACATAATAATTTGCCAAATGTTGACCAAAGAACCATTATCACGTACTATGTAGACCTCAAATAAGTGTTTTAAATGTAAAAAAAATAAATCATAATATGACCCTTTGATGCGCTTTAGAATCCGGTCCGCCTTTTGTATGAAAATGGACTCGAATAGACCCGCCTTATAGTCTGAAAAATACGGTAAACACTAGATATATCCACCATTTTGGTCTTGTTAATACTTCATACAAGGTTTATCGTGACTCATCAATCCTTACCCGCATTTTTTGTCCTAGTGAACTATGAGGGATCAGCTAGGATAACAGTGACAGGGCTTTAGGGTTGGCATCTTCATTTAGTAGATCCGTGTTTAAAGAGATGCTGTGTATTGCTGACCTAATTAAGTTTGAAGAAGTCATTCTGCTCACAAGCTCTTGTGAGACAGCCGAAAAATGTATATAGTTATATGGACATGAGGTTTGGAATCTAACTTAATAGCTGTCATAATAAATGTAAAATATCATTCGGAACTATGGTTCCTAGTGGTTCCACTGCTCCTTTATAATCTCCTGCAATGCTTAATGCAATAATAAGAAAGTTAATCCCTTTCAGTCCCACAATGGGGAAAATGACATTGATAAAAGAGCTTAAGGACGAATTGAGGGTTTAACATATTAAAGATGTTTCAAGAGTGAGGGGAAAACTGACCACTTATAACCACGGCTGTGCTGTCGAAATTTGTATCTAATTATTCCAATTTCTGTCTCAGTATGAAGCATAAAAGTGTTTTCACATTGTATGACTTTCATGTAACAAAGCATGGACAGTCACAGATATTTTTACTTGCCCTCACTCTGCTGGCCACTGTTTGATAATGCATTAATCCTTTCTCACCTGACTCCTTTTAAGCACAATATCCATTTATTTAGTTTCAAACTCCGCCTCGCCTTTAGTTTTCAACTGCGCATAAAGTATGTAATAGGAAGTGTGCCCCTGGGAGCATTGTCCACTGTTGTTTTGACATTCTCCTTTTTAACTGTCAGTCCAGCCCCCTTGTGTCTCAGTGCTCAGTAGATGAAATAGTTAATTCCTCACACAATATGCAAATGTAACAAACACATCGACTGCCAACTCACTTTGAGAAAATATTATGTCATTTTGTGTTGTTGAGTTCAAATATATTCAAGACTTCCGAATTATATTTTGCCATCGTATGCAAAAAAACGATGCACGAAAGTAAAAACGACAGAATATGTTAGCGTCTTCGGCAGCCTCTCGACACTTCAGTGCTTTTGTTTTGGGTGTCAAACAGACATGCAAGAAGCTCAAACGTAATATTCAATAGACAGCCCTCTCAAGACTGCAAAGAGACAAAGGCATTTATCCAACACATTTGCATTCACTCCCAGGAGAGAGGCACTGCATATCTAGCTTGAATATCGGACTATTCTTAGATTATTCAGGGTAGAGAAAAAAATGATAAGCCTTCAACACACATACAATATGGCATTTTGCTCATGAAGAAAAAATGTATTCTAAAATAAAACAATGCTAAAACGAAAATGTCCATGCCCCTGTTGTTTTACAAAGCAGGTTCTATAAGATTTGACTTTAAAGACAACTGTTTGCATTTGATATGCAAACAGACAAATAGCCAATCCACTGACCATCATATTCTCTCTCACGATCGAGCTCTCAATTTGAGTCTTGAGGGCACCTGTAATGCTGACAACATTGGCACTTATTTCATAGTTATGGACCTAAAGATTATTTCTACAGGTAAAATTTCCCTCAAAATAGACAAGGTAGTGATTTTAGGCCTGTTTTTTGGCACATTTTTGAACCTACACTTTTATGGTAAAAATGTGGGTGGGCCGACATCAACCTGCTGACGTCACCTATTGAGGGGAGAACGTCTGTGTCAGCACCTGCGGATTATATTCTGTACATTACGTGTAAGTCAAGTGTTTGCCACAGTGTTGTTACTGGGACGTTGCGGTTCCATCTTTAGCTTGGATCAAACACACCAGTATCTTCATTATGGAGCTTATTAATATTAATATTAAATGTGACTGTGAATGTTGCCTGTGTTGGCTCTGCAATGAGGTGGCGACTTGTCCAGGGTGTACCCCGCCTTCTGCCCTTCTTCTGCCCAGCTGGGATAGACTCCAGGACACAAGCTCCCCTGCGGACATCGGCGCTCAAAAACAGAGAAAAATACGATAATATTATATTTTGCGTCCTCTTCCCCTGATGATTTATTGATGGAATTATACCTTGAGTTGAATTGTGCTTAAGGGAATATTGAAAGAATATACATTGATGGATAGTTAGTCTTTAAGATAAATTCACATTCCTCAAAGTTTTACAATGGTGGGAATACTAATGGTCATGCAAGGTTTAATAAAAAAGAAAGAAAGTACAAAAAAAAAAAAAAAATCTCAACAAAAAAACCATGACAGGACACTGAAGATAAGGAAACACATGCTATGGTGTTTATATCATTAAATACAGTCATGGTCAAAAGTTGTCAAATTTGTTGTTTCATCTGACCACAGAACTTTCCTCCAGAAGGTCGTATTGTTGTCCATGTGGTGTCAGATGAAAAAAAAAATGAGCTGTTTGGCCACAATACCCAGCAATATGTTTGGAGGAGAAAAGGTGAGGCCTTTAATCCCAAATGGTGTTAGTATTATGCTCTGGGCCTGTTTTGCTGCCAATGTAACTGGTGCTTTACATACAGTAAATGGGACAATGAAAAAGGATGATTACCTCCAAATTCTTCAGGACAACCTATAATCATCAGTCCGGAGGTTGGGTCTTGGGCGCAGTTGGGTGTTCCAACAGGACAATGACCCCAAACACACGTCAAAAATGGTAAAGGAATGGCTAAATCGGGCTAGAATTAAGGTTTTAGAAGGGCCTTCCCAAAGTCCTGACTTAAACGTGTGGACAATGCTGAAGAAACAAGTCAATGTCAGAAAACCAACACATTTAGCTGAACTGCACCAATTTTGTCAAGAGGAGTGGTCAAAAATCCAAGCAGAAGCTTGTGAATGGCTACCAAAAGTGCCTTATTGCAGTGAAACTTGCCAAGGGACATGTAATCAAATCAACATTGCTGTATGTATACTTTTGACCCAGCAGATTTGGTCACATTTTCAGTAGACCCATAATCAATTACTAAAAGAACCAAACTTCATGAATGTTTTTTGTGACCAACAAGTATGTGCTCCAATCACTCTATCACAAAAAAATAAGAGTTGTAGAAAATATTGGAAACTCAAGACAGCCATGACATTATGTTCTTTACAAGTGTATGTAAATTCTGACCACAACTGTATATATTTGTGTGTGTGTGTGTGTGTGTGTGTGTGTGTGTGTGTGTGTGTGTGTGTGTGTGTGTGTGTGTGTGTGTGTGTGTGTGTGTGTGTATGGACTTGTCTTTGTGACAAATCAGGAAATTTTTATACATGTATGTGCGTAGGTGTGTGTGGTTCTGTATTTCTCTTCTGTATTTTTTTTGTTCACAGCGACTAGATAGATATATTTTTGTATCATTAAGTTTACCCTAGACAGATCATTTTTAAGTTTTTAATACCATGACTTGACACTTAGTTTGAATGAAATGTTTTTTAAACACTATGCTTTTTCAAACAGCTCAATACAAGATGGACATAAACAAACTTTTGACGACAAAAAAAAAAAAAAATCCCTTTAGTGCGTTGGTGTCTTGCCAGATTTTCCATTTTTTTAGCAATACATAATTTTTATTACAGCATTGTATATATGTATATATACGTGTATATATGTGTTTATGTCCATCCTGTATTGAACTGTTTGAAAAAGCATAATGTCTAAAAAACATTACATTCAAAATAATTACATTATATATATATATATATATATATATATATATATATATGTATATATGTATATATATATATATATATGTATATATATATATATATATATATATATATATATATATATATATATATATATATATATATATATATATATATATATATATATATATATATATATATATATATAAAACCCAAAACCAGTGAAGATGGCACATTGTGTAATTCATAAATAGAAGCAGAATACAATGATTTGCAAATTATTTTCAACTTATATTCAATTGAATAAACTGTAAAAACAAGATATTTAATTTTCGAACTGAGAAACTTACTGTTTTTTGCAACTAATCATTAAGTTAGAATTTAATAGCAGCAACACATTGGAAAAAAGTTGGCACAGGGGCATTTTTACCACTGTGTTACATGGCCTTTCCTTTTAACAACAGTCAGTAAACGTTTGGGAACTGAGGAGAACAATTTTTAAAGCTTTTCAGTTGGAATTATTTCCCATTCTTGCTTGATGTACAGCTTAAGTTGTTCAACAGTCTGGGTTCTCAGTTGTCATATTTTAGGCTTCATATTGCGCCATACATTTTCAATGGGAGATAGGTCTGGACTACAGGCAGGCCAGTCTCTTTTACTACGAAGCCATGCTGTTGTAACACGTGGCTTGGCATTGTCTTGCTGAAATAAGCAGTCCATGATAACGTTGCTTGGATGGCATCATATGTTGCTCTAAAACCTGTATGTACCTTACAACATTAATGGTGCCTTCACAGATGTGTAAGTTACCCATGTCTTGGGCACTAATACACCCCCATACCATCACAGATGCTGGCTTTTGAACTTTGCGCCTATAACAATCCGGATGGTTCTTTTCCTCTTTGGTCCGGAGGACACAATGTCCACAGTTTCCAAAAACAATTTGATATGTACACACGTCAACACTTTTTCACTTTGCATCAGTCCATCTTAGATCTATGGCGTTTCTGGGTGTTGTTGATAAATGGCTTTCGCTTTGCATAGTAGAGTTTTAACTTGCACTTACAGATGTAGCGAAGAACTGTAGTTACTAACAGTGGTTTTCTTAAGTGTTCCTGAGCCCATGTGGTGATATCCTTTACACACTGATGTCGCTTTTTGATGCAGTACCGCCTGAGGGATCCAAGGTCACAGGCATTCAATGTTACGTGCAGTAATTTCTCCAGATTGTCTGAACCTTTTGATGATATTGCAGACCATAGATGGTAAAATTCCTAAATTCCTTGCAATTTTTTCGTTGAGAATTGTTGTTCTTACACTGTTCGACAATTTGCTCAAGCATTTGTTCACAAAGTGGTGACTCTTTCCCAATCCTTGTTTGTGAATGACTGGGCATTTCATAGAAGCTGCTTTTATGCCCAATCATGGCACCCACCTGTTCCAAATTAGCCCATTCACCTGTGAGCTGTTCCAAATAAGTGTTTGATGAGCATTCTTCAACTTTCTCAGTCTTTTTTGCCACTTGTGCCAGCTTTTTTGAAACATGTTGCAGGCATCAAATTCCAGATGAGCTAATATTTGCAAAAAAATAACAACATTTTCCAGTTCGAACATTAAGTATATTGTCTTTGCAGTCTATTCCATTGAATATACCGGTATGTTGAAAAGGATTTGCAAATCATTGTATTCTGTTTATACACAACGTGCCAACTTCACTGGTTTTGGGGTTTGTATATATATATATATATATATATATATATATATATATATACAATGCTGGAATAAAAATATATTTATTCCTAAAAAATGTAAAATCTGGCAAGAAGCACTGAAGGGATTTTTTTTTTATTATTGTCATCAAATGTGTGTTTATGTCCATCCTGTATTGAACTGTTTGAAAAAGCATAATGTCTAAAAAACATTACATTCAAAATAATTACATTATATATATATATATATATATATATATATATATATATATATATATATATATATATATATATGTATATATATATATATGTATATATATATATATATATATATATATCGTCACGCTTTCTTATCATTCCTGTGGCTTCACATTTTCTGCGGTCGCCACAATTAACCCTAGGGCTCTGCTTGACAGCACAGGCTGCTTTGTACTGCTTGCATAAATCTTTACGATTAATTTTAAGCTAAATAATTTGTTGAAGCTTGTCTTTATCCGTCCTCGTTTAATTTATGCTGAAAACATTTTGCGAATGGCTCGTCTTCTGACATGCTAAAGAAAGCCCACGCTAGTGACTGCTGCATCAAGTTGCTTTTCTCTGTACATAACAGGCAGTGCATGCAGCAGCAGAACCCACAACAGAGAAACTGACGACAACCACAGAGATAATAAACATTTATCATTATCAGCTCAATTTATCAGTTGATTTTTCAATATCGGAATGATTGACGTGACATCATGATGGCCATTATCGGTCGACGATTATCGTCCGGCAATAATATCGTGCATCCCTAGTCTATCTATTTGTATTTTTTGCTCTTAGTATTGACAGTTTTGAAGTAATCATAGACCTGGGCGACAAAAACATGCAATTCATAGTTTTACATTTATTTGTCAACACTGTCTCCATGGGGAAATGAGCTTCAAGAGGGAGCAGAGTCTGGCGATGGAAAAAGGGCGTATCAAGTACAAATATTTTTTTAGCGATTTCTCAAAAACTGCCAGATTTATTATCTGGAGCAAAAATTGTGTGTTGTGACCACAAGTGAACCAAAAACAAAAATGTAACTTTTGGAATTAAGCCAGAGAGGAATCAGTGAGGAAACATCCACATGTGAAAATGTCATTTTTTTAAATTTGTTTTTACAGCTACGTAACTTGCAACTTTTTTCTTCCCAACTCCAACTTTACCAGGGGGATAGTCATCTCCTTATTAAAATTATTCAGTGCTGAACCATTTAAGAGGACATCTGGGCGGCTAAGATGAAATTCATCTAACGTCGCCAACAGCTTAGGCTCAGGACTTAATACACAGTAAAATGAGTTTAATTGGAAAGGAGATGTAGACACTTTCATTCCTGGCTGATGCATTTTTTTTCAATGTTAACATTAATGCAAGTGAACCACCCAATCCATCCTGCCGCCGCGAGATTTAATTTTCTTTTGGTGATATCCAGTAAAGTATATACTTGAAATTCAGCTTAGGTTTGCCAATCCTACAAAGCTTGATGTGACTCTGCAAACCCCCAAGCAGTAAAAGTGACTTATTCATAGCAAGGTATAGTTTGCGAAACAATGGGTAACTCTCAAACTCTCTGATTAAGCTGATAGAAATGTCAACTTTACACTTTGTTAACTCACTAAATAGCTAGAAGTTTACATAGCTCTATAGCATGATCAAACTATGCTTTGTACTTTAGATTTGTTTTGAATGTGCAACTGTCTTTTCAAGACCAACAAAGGACCAAATAGAGGAAACAGAATGACATGATTATGACAGCAATGCTATCTAGTCACAGGGATGCTGTTTATTTTTACAGCTTGCACTATATGGTAAATTGCATTGTTATCATGACAGGACATGCAGATACAATTACATAACCATTAAAGGAGCACTATCATTATTACTTTGTTCAGTTGATGTTTTCCATTGATTCATTATTGATATTTCCATATAGTTTGACATAATTGTGTTGTGATGTGTGCCTCTTCCCGCTATTCCCAGCTGCCTTCATCATTCTAATTAACCAGGCTTGAGGAAAAATTCCGCCAGACAGTCTGCAGCACGGACAGATTTAAGACCTGTCGGCTTGTCCAAGCTGCTAATCGTTTGTTTTTGTTTTTCAAGCATCTTGGAGCAATTTTCACGTGCTGAATGCAGATTGGTATTGATGTTTACTACTTACTTTTTAAATGCTGTTACTAGATAAAGAAAATGTTAATCTCAGGGATGTGGAATTACTCCTTCACGTGACTACAATTGTTGCACTAAATAGCACTATTTTTGGTGTTCTGTCATTTAATATACTGCATCCGTTCGCACTACAAGCAAACAATCTGAAGTATGATTTATTCTGTTATGAATAAACAGGGACATTTCCTAGCAAAAAAAACCATTACTTAATAAATCATATATTTCATTGTTTGTTGTATGAAACATGTGTATTACCATTACAAAACACAAAAAAATAGTGTTGTTTAGGGTAACGATTGTACTCACGTTTATTATTTCTTCACTGCGCAAATACATTTCTGCATTCCTTGGATTCATATGCATTCACAGATGCAAGTGGGATTATTTCCAAAGGAGAGTATGGAAGTATTATTGGAGCAAAATTATTTACAAATGTGTATCTCAATCTTTGCGCGTGTAATCCAATTCACGTGCGTGTGTACAGATGTGTGTGTCTGTTTATCAAACTAAGTGTGTGTAATTAGATCCGCTTACGTTTGTTTTAAGTTGTCTGTCTTTCCCTAATCAGAAAGAAACCTCAATAGGCTGTCTACTTACAAGTGATTTTTGCAACACTTCTGTTGTGTAAGATTTGAGTGAGCGCATCCAGATATGTGAGTGTGTAATATAATCTGTGTGTGTGTATCTGAGGTGTGCCTACATTTAACCAGCCACGGAAGACACGACATTTAAACCAATCAGAAACAACGTACAGCTGAGTGAAAGAGAGATGTCAAGACCCGCCTTAAGTTGTTTCTGATTGGTTTCAATTGCGTATTGTTGGTTGGTTAAATGTAGGCACCGTGGATTGATGGCTTGGTCTGGAATTTGTTATTTCGATCAATCAGTCAGAGGTACTCGAACTACAGCAAGCTGCAAGGATCAAAGTTTACCATTATGAAAAAAATATAGAGTAGTGAATGGGGAATATAAGAGTGAGGAATGTAAAAAGTGGCGTGAGAAAGGGTTAAATTGCGTGACTGTCACGGTCAAAGCGTAAAGTTTGGCAGCTCTGAGCAAGTGTTCAGTGTGGTCCATCGTTGTTGACTACAACGCAGAATAACATCATCAGAGGCTGCAAGGCGCCAACTAGTGGTGAGTATAAGGAAAGGCAATGGGAAGTTACAGACAGACAATTATTTTTTACACGTTCAAATCGCTGTACAGACAGATCGAAATAACCAATCCCAGACCAAGCCATCGATCCACGGTTGGTTAAATGTAGGCACACCTCAGATACACACATATAGATTGTATTACACGCACACACTTCTGAATCCACCCCCACAGGTCGCATTGCACGCTCACAAATCTGAATGCGCTCGCTCAAATCGTACATGGCAGAAGTGTCGCAAAAGTTACGTGTAAGTAGACAGCCTACCGAGGGTTCTTTCTGATTAGGGACAGACTGACAACTTAAAACACAGGTACGCAGATCTGATTACACAAACTCAGATTGATATACAGACACACGCATTTAATTGAAATACCCATTTGCAAATATTTTTTGCTACAGTGATACTTCCATACAGGGACGTGCACATGATTATAGAGGGGCAGGGGCTCAATGTCAGAAAAGGGCAGGAAATTTGTTTTTGGTCCTTTGCACAATATGGAAATTAATGTAAAATTAAATTTGCTAATAGGAAGCTAACTACTTAGCTGTGTGTCCTTTGTAGGTAAAAGTGATTGCCATTTCTTTTGTGTCAACAAATTATTGTCATAATGAGTTAATTCACATTATCATAGGCTTGGAAGACATGAAAAGCAACAAAACACTGGTTTATTATTAGGCTATTTATTGTTAAAGATAAGCACTTTAATATTGAACATTGAACAGTGCAACATGAGCTTTGAAAAAAAATACAAAAATAAATACTCAAATGGAAAAAAATTCAATGAGAAAATCTGTCCTTCTTCCCTTAACTTGATGAAAACACCATCAAGTTGTAACGTATGGTCTTTCTCACTTAATGCTCAGACTAAACAACGGAAACGCAATACAGGGCCAAAAATATGGACCACGGGCCAGTAGAGGGCTGTAGGATGGAGGCCATACCCATACCCAAATATGCTCCTCAATGTAAATTCAGGGCTTCCATGATGCTAGTACTTGGTTTTAGCCATGCATTAAGAGGCCTGCTACCCTTAGCTGCTTCCTGGCGCTCCTTCTCCTTCCTTTTCTGTATACTTTCTTTTTTTGGCATTGTGCTGCAGCCATAATCAACATGAATCAAGTTTAAATACAGATGGTAATATTCCTAACAGATAACCTACATCTTATATCCCCAGAATGCTGAAATTATTATTATTAATAATAATAATAATAATAATAATAATTATTATTATTATTATCATTATCATTATCATTATTCTTCTTCTTCTTATTGTTATTATTATCATTATTATTATTATTATTATTATTTTGTTAACCCACACAGTAATAGCAAAGTCACAATAAACTTTATATCTAAACCTCTACTGTGAGAGAAATGTGATCCGCCGTAAAGACAGTGCATTTTATTTTGAAAATTAACCTGGTGTTTTATTTTGTATTTTGTATTGTACTGTCCCGCACGATCCGCTCTGCTCTGTGCGGAATGATGTGCCGTGCTCAATTGATGCGCCGTGCTCCGACGTCCGCCAAAAACAGAAACTGACACATTGAATAATAGAATAATACAGCGTTTTTCTGAAATATTACCCATATTAGATGCTGAATAAGTGGACGGCGACTAGACCATAACTCACAGGTTCAAGTTGCTCCACTGTCACGTCTCCTCAGGGGCGCAGTTGGCTCTCTCTCCTCTCACTTACTCACTCACTCGCCCTCTCTCTCCCTCTCTGGCGGAAGCGGCAGGCTCAAACAACCCGGTATTACAAGAAAACGTGGAGTTTTTGTACCGCTGTTTTTTTACATCCCTGACAGGAATTTATTAATGTTATTTAAAGAAAAAAAAAACACACACACTCACACACAGGCAGAGGGCACTTCTTAAGAGAGGCAAAAAAGGGCAGGGGCTCAAGCACCCATAGGGCCCTATGTGTGCACGTGCCTGCTTCCATAGTATCATTGTGGCATAAGGTTTCTCATTGTCATCGCATTGGGTTGAGTTTTTATCTTGCCTTGATGGGGGATCTGAGCCGAGGATGTCGTAGTGGCTTGTGCAGCCCTTCAAGACACTTGTGATTTAGGGCTATATAAGTAAACTTTGATTGATTTTGGTAATAGGACTAGTACTAGTACCGATTCGGTAGTAATATTGGCTACAATGTATAAAGATGCCCATCCATAGTCAGGATTTCATGTCCACCATGCTAAATTCGGGGCCAAAAGTCTGAATCGGAAAACAATTATTTGATGCGGAAAAAAAAAAAATATGAAACTGTAAAAAAAATGTCACCAAATTTTACTATTTGAATCTGAAAAGAATACCTTATAAATATGTCAAAGTAAAAATAAAAAATAAATAATTCCCAAAGTGAATCATAATTATATACAACCCCAAAAAAATGTGTACACTTATATTTATTTTTGAACACCCTGATGTATTTTTAGCATCAAATCTAGATTTTTCAGATTCAAGAAAACTTTTAGCCCTAGTTTAGCGCCATCAACCAGACAGAAACATAAGTGATTGAAAAAACTAAGTACAGTTTTGGGGTTAGTGCGTCTGCCTCACAATACGAAGGTCCTGAGTAGTCGTGAGTTCAATCCCGGCCTCGGGATCTTTCTGTGTGGAGTTTGCATGTTCTCCCTGTGACTGCGTGGGTTCCCTCCGGGTACTCCGGCTTCCTCCCACCTCCAAAGACATGCACCTGGGGATAGGTTGATTGGCAACACTAAATTGGCCCTAGTGTGTGAATGTGAGTGTGAATGTTGTCTGTCTATCTGTGTTGGCCCTGCGATGAGGTGGCGACTTGTCCAGGGTGTCCCCTGCCTTCCGCCCGATTGTAGCTGTGATAGGCTCCAGCGCCCCCCGCGACCCCGAAGGGAATAAGCGGTAGTAAATGGATGGATGGATGGACAGTTTTTAGGTAAAGGTGATAAGAAACCAAATGGTAAAGGATGCTACAGTATGAAAGATGAGTATCTGAGTGTGATGACTGCAGCTCACCTGGGACATACTGCACTGTACTACATATCAAGGCCCAGCACTGAGGAATTTAACTCAATGCAATAACATCACGTGGAGCACTAATGAGAAAAATAGTGAGGAAGATTTTGGAGTGCCCCTTCAGAGCCTTGTTGGACGCTGCCAATTTGACTCCCCTATCCAGGTATTAAAAAGTTGGACTCAGCCGACCTGTTATTCTGAGGCAGGGACCTCAACACGACACTTGCATTCAAATATAAATCCCACTTCACAGCAGGACACACCACAGTGCTTTCCACACAGCAACAAGCACCCCCTCCTCTGCTTCATCTAATCAGTTCAAATTAACCTTAATACAAGCATGGCGCCGAGGGCTTTCGACTCGGCGGTATCTCACTGACACACCTTGTACTGCGGGCCCATGTTCCCCGCTGAATGACTACCACAGAGCCTAACTTAAGATGACAGAGAAGATTTAAGAAAAGTTCATTTGCACTAAACATCGACACAAGTGCAAATGGGGGTTTTCAATTAACCAAACATCACGGGGAGACAATGGAACACACATGCACAAAGAGTTATTTTGTGAATAAAACAGCAGTTGGGCATTGGGATGCATTTTGACATTAATTCGAAAATGTGCTACTTTAAATAACCTCGGCAAGATTTCTCCAAGTACTCGATGGACAGTATAGCCGTTTTGTTAGAATACATTTCTTTAAACCGACACATATTTTTCTCAAGACCTTGAACACATGTCTAAAAATTCTACCATTAGGTTCCACAAACCTCTGCATTTTTAATTTCTTCATTTATTTGTTCAAAAAACAACCGTAACTTAAAAATCAGTTATCCTGTGTTCAAAACCAAACAATGTGTTCAGATCATGTAACTAGGGATGTGTACCCTGTACCTTTCACATTTGAACCGATACCGTACCAATTCCAGGTACTTGGGAATTCATGCATGTACTCAACAGTAGCAATGTTCAGTACTTTAGTGTGTGTTAATAAAAGTTTAATAATACAATCTCATTTTGTAATGGAATATTTTAAAAGCTGATTAAGATAACTCTGCTGTCAAGTTGGCATATCTTGTTTTCTTAATACATTTCTAAGTCTCATTTGCAAGTCTTATATAGTCCTGAAATTGTAATTCCAATAGGTTAGATGGCAGTAGTTTATCTGTGTTGCCTAGCTCAGACGTAGTCTTTGCCATTAAGCTGATTGTGCCTGTCTAGTCTTATCTTACGCCCTGCCCAGTATTTATAAAGTTAGTATTGCTTGTATTACACACTTGCTGTTTGATTGTTACATGCATCTTAGTTGTTTATTACCGCAATTGGATGTGTTGAAATCACCATGTAAAATAATTTAGGTTAATCGGTAGAATGTCTTGGATAGGCCAATGTGAAACAGAATTAACTTATTTTGCAACAAATAATACATTTTGGGCTCATACGATTGCACAACAAGACAAAACAAAACCATTTAAACACCCACATACACCGTGGTGGCCACTGCCATTCCTGCTGTGGTGGGGGGCGGCACAGCCAGAAACAGGAACAGACACAACAAAGCAACCAAGAGAGCCGACAATCAGTTAGTATCAAGATAGCACATTTTGAAAGAGTGATGCTTTACTTTACATCACATTGTTTTATGGCATGGAAAATTGCAGCATTGCCCAGTGGCAGTTTGGCTAAGACCGCTGTTTGAGTTCTTGTTTCCTCGGCAAGTGTTTGTGCCGGTGTTTAGTCTGCAAAAGAATAAGCAATGTTGGACTTTACGTGAATCAATATCCGGTAGTACAGACGAATTTGGTCGATACCAATAAAAGTACTGAATTTGATACCCATCCCAAACAGCAAGTGCCAATATCCATCCATTTTCTACCACTTGTCCCTTTCGGAGTCGCAGGGGGGTGCTGGAACCTATTCCAGCTGCATTCAGGCGGTAGGCGGGGTACACCCTGGACAAGTTGCCACCTCATCCCAGGTATCCTTCTGATAAATAGTGTCCACTACATTGGACATTTGTTTTGAGTTCATTTATTTTGTTTTTCTGTTATGTAAGTCATACATGTCCACTGCAGAGGACAGTTGCTCTCAGGAGGATATAGTCACAAAGAACACTGATTAAACACTACATAAACTGATTTAAAACACTTCATCCAGGGTATGTAGGTAAGATAAAATGTGAATTTCTAAATACATTTGTCGAAAAATATTACAGCCAAATGTTATATTAACACTCAATACTGAATTTTTTTTTATTGTGGGATGTTCGTGTTAAATACTAAATGGAAAGCACATTACTGGAAAAAATGACCATGCCAACCATGAGTGGCTCTTGTTGAGAGAACTCATCCCATCAATCTCTCTCATTTGGTTGTCTTTCAATTCCACAAAAGGGAAAATAGGCTATCAAATATTTAAATCCAGAAAAAAATTATTGTGATAAAACAGTGTATAAACATTACATGACTTACAGTATGTAAAATGTTAACAATAAATGTAGGCCACGCGATTTGGTTCAGAGAGGAATTTAACTGTAGAAAAAGCAAACAACAGACATGACACAACATTATAGTCATTTCAAATGGCAAGTTTCTGGCTTTAAGAGATACTAAGCTGACGCAAGAAAATAAATGTTGGAAGTCAGTAACAGTTTAATGTTTAGATTACCGGTAAGTGAAAAAAAATTATGTAGTCAGTCAATTATAAGGAAAACAATAGAAAACAAAAACAAGTTTGAGCATTGATCACCTTGCCCTTTGCAGATTCACAAATCATTGCTGAGTACCGTATTTTTCGGACTATAAGTCGCAGTTTTTTTCATAGTTTGGCGGGGGTGCGACTTATACTCAGGAGTGACTTTTGTGTGAAATTATTAACACATTACCGTAAAATATCAAATAATATTATTTAGCTCATTCACGTAAGAGACTAGATGTATAAGATTTCATGGGATTTAGCGATTAGGAGTGACAAATTGTTTGGTAAACGTATAGCATGTTATAGTTATTTGAATGACTCTTACCATGATATGTTACGTTAACATACGTTCTCAGTTGGTTATTTATGCGTCATATAATGTACACTTATTCAGCCTGTTGTTCACTATTCTTTATTTATTTTAAATTGCCTTTCAAATGTCTATTCTTGGTGTTGGGTTTTATCAAATAAATTTCCCCAAACAATGCGACTTATACTCCAGTGCGACTTTTATATGTTTTTTTCCTTCTTTATTATGCATTTTCGGCCGGTGCGACTTATACTCCGGAGCGACTTATACTCCGAAAAATACGGTATAACTTTCATCCAGTCATCCATAGTGCACGATTGCTTTTCTTTAGCCCATCGTAACCTAGTTTTTTCTTTTTTGTGTTGATGACGGCTTTTTTTTGCTTTTCTGTATTTAGATACCATTTCCATTAGGCAGTTTCATACAGTTCGGTCACAGACTCCAGTTTCCGCACATTTGTTCTTTATTTGTTTTGCTGCACATTTTCTGTTTTCAAGACATATTGCTGTAAGTTTTCTGTCTTGAAGCTCTGATGTTTTCCTTGGTCTACCAATATGCTTGCCCTTTACAACCTTTCCATGTTGTTTGTTCCAGATTGTTGACACAGCCGACTGTGAACAATCAACATATTTTGCAACTTTGCGTGACAATTTATCTTTTTAAATAAGTTTGATGATCCTCTTCTTTGTTTTAATTGACATATTTTGTGTTGGAGCCATGATTCATGTCAATACACCTGGTGCAACAGCTCTCCGAGATGTAAAGGCTTCTTTAACTGCAGATTAATTTCATCTGATGCTGGTGTTAGATTTGGAAATAAAAATTTACAGGGTGACTATACCATACTTTATAGTCTTGCTTTATTTCAATCTTTGTTAAATCTAGAAAATTTGAAATTATTAGTTTGTGTCATGTCTGTTAACTGCTTTTTTGTTATACAAAATCTAAACTAAAAAAACTAAATGAACTTCCTCCAACTTTGGTGAGTCCTTAATTTTTTGCCAGGGGTTGCACTACACTTATTTATGTCATTTTTGTTTTAATGCTGTTTTTAATTTGCTCTAGGTTTCAAATATAAGCTATTTTTAATGACATTTATTGTTTTATAGTTTTGTGTATATTACCACTATTACTACTACCACTACTACTACTACTACTACTACTACTACAACATAAGACGCTAAATATGTAGTCAAAGAGCTTGCTCATTCTCAGAAAAACACTGACCTTTAGCGTTTTGGCTGAGAGTTGCAATTAACTCAGAAGAGTGAGCGTAGTGACCATGCTGTAGCAACATGAAACCTTAAAAGGATTCATAGTGTCCAGAAAACCGAAATTCCCAAATTAATTTATTTTTATTTATTTTGCTCCTCAAACTTGGAACACTGCCTTTCCATAGCCAGACTCGATATGCCGCCCACTCTTGTTGTGGTGTCGTCTACAGAACAGCAGCCCATTTCCCCGCATAGACAGAGTGAAGAAAAGGCCTATACAATTATTATTTTGATCACTTAATTGTACATTTTTGTCGATCTGGTTCATGATTACTTCAGGACTGATATGGTTAACATTATGAACAAAAACAATCTATACAAGAATCACCATTTCTGTACTTTGCTGCTTTTCTACCTTATTTTCCATGAGTATCGTAGCCTGCGTTTCCTCATGCTCTTTCAGCATTTATTCAAGGATCTTGATAAAAACATCAGTAGAAGAGGACTGAAGTAGAATACTAGCGACATACTCTCTTTTTTCTCTCATTTGAGCACCAAGGTCTGCTCTTCCTTTTACATTTTTCCTCAGGTTTGGACTCAGACTTTTTCCCCTCAAGCGTGGTGATTTTCAGGATCACATTTGTCTTGAGTCTTTATAACTTTTTTCCATTCCAATTTTGGCTAAAACCCTTCTTCTTCAAAGTCAAAATAATAAAATAATTTCTGAAAATCACACTCTTCTTGCTTGGTCCAGTCAATTTGACTGGAGCGGTCCACTCGTGGGCAGTACGGTGGTACAGGGACTAGTGCGTCTGCCTCACATTACGAAGGTCCTTGGTACGATCCTGCGTTCGGGATCTTTCTGTGTGGAGTTTGCATGTTCTCCCCGTGACTGCGTGGGTTCTCTCCGGGTACTCCCGCTTCCTCCCACCTCCAAAGACATGCACCTGGGTATTAGTTGATTGGCAACACTAAATTGGCCCTAGTGTGTGAATGTGAGTGTGAATGTTGTCTGTCTATCTGTGTTGGCCATGTAATGAGGTGGCAACTTGTCCAGGGTGTACCCCGCCTTCCGCCCGAATGCAGCTGAGATAGGCTCAAGCGACCCCGAAAGGGACAAGCGGTAGAAAATGGATGGATGGTTGGTCCACTCGGTCCTCATATTGCCATCATTTGGAAATGTATGCAGGCTGATCCCTTCTTCAATTTTATTGTTACAACCTGCAACAATGCATCTGGCAGACACATTTGATCCATCCATCCATTCATTTTCTACCGCTTGTCCCGTTCGGGGTCTCGGGGGTGCTGGAGCCTATCTCAGATGAAGATGCACCCAAAATACATACAACGCATATTCAATTTCCTACAGTCTTCTGTGGGTGACGTCAGCAGGCTGATGCATGCCTGCCTCTATTTTATAAGTGGGTGTTACAGCGTGTGCTGAAATTTGTTAGAAAACAAACCTAAAACCATTACTTTTTTACCTGTAAATATCCTTTTTAGTCCAGAACTATGAAATTAGTGCAAAAGCGGGGTTCCGCCCACAGTGTCATTAAAGCTAGAACCGCCTAGGCAAAGGTTAGGTACTGTTGATCAACTGTTTGGGTTTGTCCTGGTCTCCATCCACCCATCCACCAATTTTCTACCGCTTGTCCCTTTCGGGGTTGCGGGGGGTGTTGGAGCTTGTCTCAGCTGCAATCTGGCAGAAGGCGGGGTACACCCTGGACAAGTCGCCATCTCATAGCAGGGCCAACACAGATAGACAGACTCACACTCACACTCACATTCACACACTAGGGCCAATTTAGTCTTGCCAATCAACCTATCCCCAGGTGCATGTCTTTGGAGGCGGAAGGAGGCTGGAGTACTTGGACGGAACCCACACAGTCACGGGGAGAACATGCAAACTCCACACAGAAAGATCCCGAGCCCAGGAACTAAGGACCTTCGTATTGTGAGGCACACGCACTAACCCCTGTTCCACCGTGCTGCCCTGTCCTGGTCTCATTATGTCAAAATGTGAACCCAATAATGAACAGGACATTTATGAATCACATATCTATGTATTTGTTTTCATTTTCATCTCCTTGTTAAAGAATAGAAAAATAATCTGTGCATAAAATACTGAAACATTGAAATGTTCCCAAAAATCTAAATAAATATGTTGTTTATACGGTATGGTGGAAATACCAAATAAAACAGAATCAATAAATCAATACACGGAAATGTGCTCTTTTTTTAACTGAACAAGCAGTACTACATGAGTGCTGACGTTGCAACAGTATTCTATATTCAAAAAAAAAAAGTTTTAAAATTCATGAAGGGCAAAGCTATGTGACCTTAGATGTCAAGCTCACATTGACCCCTGTCCCAAGCTGTTTTCAGTCAGGTGTGATTGGCAGGACAAAGACACAAACAAAAACTGCTCTGAGTCAGACTGTACTATTGATATTACACTATATCTCTATGTCCTGTCATTCCCAACAGTAGTTGGAAATACTCAAAATTGGCTAATTCGGATCAAATTTTATCCTGGGGCAAATTGTTGAAATGCAGGCTTTACATATACAAACATCATCAAAAACACACCACATTTAACTGATACCTTATTAATGCCCAAATAATCTACAGATTCTCAGACTAAAAATGTGCCGCACCACCAAGGTCATCTCACTGCATGCGACCACAATGTAAAATATTCATGACAGTATAGTAAACATTGCTCTGTTTAACATGAACTAGTGGCCAGTAGACTGCAGCTCGTCTTCGCAACACTGATGGTGTCTGTTTACTATTGTCTTTCCAACAGTGCTGCCTGCTGGACTTCTCCTGCTCCACTGAACAAGAAAGATACACATTTATTTAGTGAAGAAAATACAGAATAAAAATGTTTTCATTTATTTTTGCTTATGTAGGTGCTATGGAATTCACTGACAAGAGAAGTCAGTGCCAGATGTGTTTAAGGTTGTCAGTTGGAGACAGGGGCGCCGCTAGGGATTTTGGGCCCCATGAAAATAATCTTTACAGGGCCCCCAACACAGTGTCATTATTTTTTCTGTATTATAATTTCATCATCATTAGGGGCCTCTCTGGGCCCCCCTCCATCATGGGCCCCTAGAATCCATCTCCTTTACCCCCCCTTTTCGGCTCCCCTGGTTGGAGATTCACTGTATATTCAAATAAAATAAGCATAATCTGATATTCCTTAGATTTCTATCATCACCATACATTCTGGGCTTTTCTGTCTTTCCCAATTGAATTCCAAGATTCTCAAATGGCCTCAGTTTTATTGCATAGCCAGTTAGGCTTAATTAGGTTTAGCAACCTTTTATATCTTTACTTACACTGCTGTCAAGTGGTAACATGCGGTATTGCTGTTTAGGCTTCAAAAGCAACACACATTATTTAAACACATCATTAGGTACTCCTGCACAATCTTCCATCCATCCATCCATTTCTACCGCTTGTCCCGTCTTAGTCTGAGCCAAAATGATGGCATTTTTAAAAAAAGAAAGTGATCAGTTACTAATGTCACAATCAATTAGATATTTATATTAATATTATTTTTATTGTATTTATATTTTTAATAGTGTAACTTTGCATACAAATGAGGTTTTAATATTTATGGATGTATTTCAATCAACCTTTTTACAATTTTTTACATTTTGCAATCATACCACATGAGGTAGCTTGTTCATTGTCATGCTGTATTTAATATCAAAAGGTAATTACTGATATTTTGAACCCAATATGTTTTATGTACCGTGTATTCTCAGTGGCATGTTGATTTAGATAGATTCAAACATTAAAATATATTTTACAGAAAATTCAGGTTTCATGAAATCAGTTCCAAGCTGGCAGGTTATGCTGCCATCTTGTGGTGTTGACGTCACATTGCCTTTATGGCAATATAATTATGTGTTTTATTACTAAGCAGTAAACAGATTTCAATTGTAAAATCTGTCCAAATAAAATAGCCTTTTATTAACACGTATGTAAAAGAAAAATAATGTATTTGAATGGATTCATTTTAGACACTATAAAGAGACTTACATTCTGGTAATTTAATTGTGGTCATGTATAAGAATGTAAGGATCCAAAGTCAGCCTCGCCAATATACTAATATATATATATATATATATATATATATATATATATATATATATATATATATATATATATATATATATATATATATAAATATAATATATATATATATATTTAAATGATATTTAAATATGTTGCTTCTTTTTGCAGTCAAGATCAGTGGAAGTTCAAAAATGTTGATAAGCTAGAGCATGCAAATGCCTGAAATTATTATATACATTATTTTTTACACATTAGGCATGAAATAAATAAAAAAAACTAGTTTGATATTATGAAGTTAAATTAATGCCCATGTGACAGTGTCAGGAATGTGGCTGAGTTGTTGTTGTTCCCAAAGTGCCTGAAATTATCATATACATTATTTTTACAACACTAAATTGGCCCTAGTGTGTGAATGTGAGTGTGAATGTTGTCTGTCTATCTGTGTTGGCCCTGCGATGAGGGGGCGACTTGTCCAGGGTGTACCCTGCCTTCCGCCCGATTGTAGCTGAGATAGGCTCCAGTGACCCCCCGCGATCCCAAAAGGGACAAGCGGAAAAAAATGGATGGATGGATTATTTTTACACATTAGGCATGACATTAAAAATAAACAACTAGTTTGATATTATGAAGTTAGATTAATGCCCATGTGACAGTGTCAGGAATGTACAATATTTGGAAATGGTGATACAATATGTGCTTGTTCACATGAGAACCCAATGCAATGTCCTTATACTGCATTAGAATAGGAACCAAAACTGGATTTTTTTTTTCTTCAGATGCACCTTCAATGCTATGTCAATGTTTTCGACAAGCAGAGTGAAGTCTGTTGACAAGCAGGAACAAAAACCTAGAGGAGGGAGGAAAAACACAACAGATCAGGTTTGCTGCAGGCAGCGCTCATCATAACCGGGAGGTTGACTGTTGCTTTGTGAAATGTCTTGACATTCAGTTGCCTTCAAAAACCACGTGGGCGTGCAAGTTGCAAGTGGAAAGTAAGGATGCGGAGAGAAACTTATTGGAATTGGCACATGAAACTACCAGGCCTCTGAAAAATGATGGCATACAAGCTTGGATAATTGGTATTAAAGAGCATAGTTGGAAAAGAGAGGACATTCTTCAGGTGGACTGTTTCAAATACTGTCAGGAATATGTACTTATAAAAAATATTGATCAAATCAAATATGTTTGGCTGCTGTCTTGACAATTCCACTCTTACCACCAGATGGGACTGTTTTCCACCCAATGTGCATTTTATAATCCATCCATTTTCTATACTGCGTGTCCTCATTAGGGTCATGGGTAAACTGGAACCAAACCCAGCAGACTTCAGGTACACATTTGATCAGTGTTGCAAATAACAGTGTTACAAAAAAATGGAGGAGCTTATTTAAAATAAATGTCAAGCTAGGCAATGCTGCCAGCTTTGGAGGCAATCCTGGGCCAAAGATCAGCACACTCCTTTGCCACTGGGCCAGTGATTGCAAAACCTGGGGATGTAAAAGGCATTAAGTCCAATGCATGAATACAGCAAATGAAATAGCACCCGAAAAGAAACCGGGAATGGAAATGTGTCTTGTTGTATCGCGGCAGTTTAGGAACCTCAGTCTGCTTCCGAAACTCCAAACGGGCTATGGTCCGGAGGACCGAACTTGGGTACCGGCCTCCTACCTTGTTGACCCCTCCCTATTGGAGGTACTTCTTACTCTCATATGTTTACTAACTTTATATTTGATTATTAACACTATTCTTAAATATATTGTGTATAAGAAGTTGGGTTGTCTTGTGAGGATGATGCATTCCATCTGGTACGATCTTTTTATATTCCGTCACATTACAAAAAAACTGCAATGTCTAATGTGAACGCAAGCTGACCCGCATGCAGACATGACGTCACATATGCTGCAGTGTTCTGGATTCCTCCTGGACGCCTCTTTGGTGAGGAGTTCCAGGCATGCCCAGCCATGAGAAACCTTCTGGGGAGACGAGGTAGGAGGGCTTATGTCTCACAACTGGCCTGGGAACGCCTCGCTGTCCCCCTGGTAAAACTGGAAGAGGAGACCGGGAAGTCTGGATTTACACTATGTCAGGATAGAGGTATAGAGGGGGCCAAATCCGGCCTGTCAATACCACCATACCAGCCCACAGGTTCAGTACAAAACTTGGGAGACAAATATTTTTGCAGCAAATTCCAAAAACACCAAAAGTTCTTCTGTTGTACAGAGGAACGTAGACCATTGTAAACACATTGGCAGATTTTTGCATTGACATTTTAACCTTGCTAGCAAACATAGAACACTGAGGTCCAAATTTGTGATTTACATAACCGAGGCGTTCCTCGAGTTAACCTTATAAATACTCTCTTTTTTGGCAGTTAGACATGTTTGGGGGAATGTGATTTGTGTGACTATGATGTTGCTGTCACTTGTTTACTTCAGATGCAGTCAGTAGATGTAGTCATACTAGTAGTGTTCCTCAAGGTTCCACTTTGGTTCCTATTTTTTTTCATCATTTGGGCAATTCAACTGATGGCCCGCGAGATCAATTAAAAAATGTGTGAGTGACTCAAATTTATGCAGAAAGTCCTTAAAAACAGCAGAGCGCTTCTGTAACTCTGACAAAATAAATACACCAAAATCAAAAGACTACTGTAGAGGACACTGGTTCTCCAGGATTTACAAAATAAAAAGAAGTCCTGCCCCCAGTCCTTAGCTTTCTGGAAATGTGGCCCTAAAAACAATTTAGTTGAATATCCCTGCTATATGCTATGTCCAAGAGCGAATTGTTTGTGCACATGTAATCTCATGAAACATCTCTCACTTATTGTAAAACGTGGTGTGGTAGCATTGTGGCAATCTTGAGCTCATAAGAGGTAATCAGAGACACTTTAGCTTTGCAGCGCAGTGGAAAAAATAGGAAGTCACTACAGTCATGCTTTGCTACATCTAGTTTACCAACTTTTGGCCGAACAACTTTTTGATAGACTCCATCTTCTACTTATGCCTCATCAATAACACATTGGTGATTTTGACACATGCGATGTCAAAAAACAACAGCAAGACGTAGCACTCCAGACTAACAAGATTATAAACTATGAACAGATGTCTGGTCAAAGTGGAAATGAACTCTATTGATGCACTTCATTTTCAATAACACGGCTTTGGCTTGAGCGATGTGGAATGACAACGCCCACACCCAATGCTAATACAGAAGGCTAACATCACAGCTACTAATCATAGCTGCGATTGTCAAGTTTACCAACATTTTTTAGAGCACACGTTGGCGCAGCCACAGCATAACAAATCCAGCCCTGTTCAGAGCAGGATAGGGCTAGCATAAAAACAAACAACACTCTGATTGCCAATCAGGTACCAGTGTCTCCTGATTGCCAATCAGATAAAGGTGTGGGAGCCAGTTCTCAGACAAAGAAATCACGCAAGTGGAAACTAAAAATAAGAGTTGGAACGGAAATAACCAAAACAGGAAAATAACACACCACAGTCCAATCAGTCATGAAGAGTCATGACAAGTGCTTTACTGTCTCCTTTACTTTTTTACTTTAGTGTCATATACTGCACTTTTGTGTACTAATGTCATTTAGTCTTGTAACTTGTGTCCCTCATAAGCTTCGCCTTTTAAAAGGACTCAGTCACATACTACATTTTGCACTCCGATCTAATTCAAAATGTCCATCCATCCATTCATTTTCTACCGCTTGTCCCTCTCAGGGTAGCGGAGGTTGGCTGGAGCCTATCCCAGCTGCTGAAAAAAGCAGGAGCGTCCATGGTAACGTTGCTTGGATGGCAACATATGTTGCTCCAAAACCTGTATGTACCTTTCAGCATTAATGGCGCCTTCACAGATGTGTAAGTTACCTATGTCTTGGGCACTAATACACCCCCATACCATCACAGATGCTGGCTTTTCAACTTTGCGCCTATAACAATCCGGATGGTTCTTTTCATCTTTGGTCCGGAGGACACAACGTCCACAGTTTCCAAAAACAATTTGAAATGTGGACTCGTCAGACCACAGAACACTTTTTCACTTTGTATCAGTCCATCTTAGATGAGCTCAGGCCCAGCGAAGCCGACGGCGTTTCTGGGTGTTGTTGATAAACGGTTTTCGCTTTGCATAGGAGAGTTTTAACTTACAGATGTAGCAACCAACTGTAGTTACAGACAGTGGGTTTCTGAAGTGTTCTTGAGCCCATGTGGTGATATCATTTACACACTGATGTCGCTTGTTGATGCAGTAGAGCCTGAGGGATTGAAGGTCACAGGCTTAGCTGCTTACGTTCAGTGCTTTCTCCAGATTCTCTGAACCCTTTGATGATATTACGGACCGTAGATGTTGAAATCTCTAAATTCCTTGCAATAGCTGGTTGAGAAAACATTTTCTTAAACTGTTCAACAATTTGCTCACGCATTTGTTGACAAAGTGGTGACCCTCGCCCCATCCTTGTTTGTGAATGACTGAGCATTTCATGGAATCTACTTGTATACCCAATCATGGCACCCACTTGTTCCCAATTTGCCTGTTCACCTGTTTGGATGTTCCAAATAAGTGTTTGATGAGCATTCCTCAACGTTATCAGTATTTATTGCCACCTTTCCCAACTTCTTTGTCATGTGTTGCTGGCATAAAATTCTAAAGTTAATGATTATTTGCAAAACAAAAAATTAGTTGCATATTCAACTGAATATGGTTTGAAAATGATTTGCAAGTCATTGTATTTTGTTTATATTTACATTTAACACAATTTCCCAACTCATATGGAAACGGGGGTTGTATTTTTCAAACACAGGACCACTGTTTTAGAATGCTAGACAACTTGTTTATTTCCCATTTTTTGTGTATTTCTATTATAACAAACTTGACAATGGAGATAAAGAAGAAGGAAAGGAACTTTTGACTTGCTGGAACTTTTATGCGGAATCTGTGGGCTGAAGAACACTGATCAGTGGAACTATCTTGCAGTGTTTTTACTCACCGTAGTCTTTAAACTATATGAAGTTTGGGGTGGCTTGGTTGGTAGTAACTTGAGGGTTCCAGGTTCGATCCCAGCTTCTGCCATCATAGTCTCTGCTGTTGTGTCCTTGGGTAAGACACTTTACCCACCTGCTCCCAGTGCAACCCACACTGTTTTAAATGTACCTTAAAGATGTGGATAATGGGTGTCACTATGTAAAGTGCTTTATTGAGTCTCTGGAGAAAAGCGCTATATAAATATAATTCACTTCAATTCGATACGCGAAGCTAAGAAAAGTATACGGACTCTTTTAAACGTATACAGAGGAGTATAAAGTGTTCAGCCAGACTCAAAGCAAAAACCTTAGCTGCTTACAACTCTGAGACTTAGTAGGAAAAATGTGAAATAATGGAGGCAGTATGCGAATGGAACAAAGATAAATGACATCAATTATTAAAAATGTACTTTATTACATGTTGTAAAAGTAGTCAGTGACACTCCATTTGTGTGGTTATTAGCCTCAACCCGAGTGAATAGAATGCTAATGCTAGCAAGCTAACGCTAAAGCTGATCTGTTTGTGTTGTCGGCATGAGATGATCACTGACATTTATCATTTATATATTGTCATTTATACTTGAAATGGATCAAAAAGAAGCGCCTGACCCTCATGAATTCATCATTTACTGAGAGGACGACTTTCTGACAATTGGACATTGCGGACAATGAACAATTCGGTACACTATATTTTTAAAATCATCTCGTTTTGTATATTATTGCTTTGTATTTCATTTACTTCTTTTTTAGTAAAATAAAAATAACCTATTATTGTCTGTTTATTTACATAGTATCAGTGTAGAAATATAGTAAACCACTCCTCCATTTGTCATCAGCCTGATTTGTATAAAATACCCTGGACTGTAAAATGTGGTGGAAACACAAACCACACACCTCTACAGGAACCTTTAGTTGCAGTAACTATAGTTTCCAGGAACGTAAAGTTCCTGAACTTTTGGTGGAAAAGGGTCTAAAGAGACATTTCCTCAATCAACTGTGAGTGAAGCTGACATGTTAATTACCCTCAAGTTTCCTTTTGAAAAAGCCCAGTGGGCATGGTTGGTAAACCTATACACTATGGAAAAGTTATACACTGCAAGCCTCAATATAAACTCAATACTTTTGTTTTTGCTACCATTATTCATGAGTTGAACTCAAAGATACTTTGTGTGGGACAGGCCCGGCCCTAACCAATCTGGCGCCCTAGGCAAGATTTTAGGTGGCGCCCCCCCACATCGGCAGTGAAGTGTATATACTCACAAGAAACCGAATAGCTTTGTCTTTGACCTTTTTTTTTTACTTACAACTATACCTAATATATAAAGGGGTGGAAAAGTGACTATTACCTGCAGGGCAAACATTAGCTAACCAGAAGGCAATAACAATGTAAACAAAAAACACCTGCTTAAAAGATCTAATACAAATGTCCGAGGAATGTAAGGTGGGAGTACTGTAATTACCTAACGTTACATTATTATTTTCCATAACAATTTAGACCCTCCACAATATTAACCCGACGTTAAAACAGAACTAGCTATTTACTGATTAGCAATTGCCGAATCATGTAACATTAGCTTAATGCTAAAAAGCCAGGTTATTATCACATTCTGTAACAGACAAATAATTTCATGTAGGCTAACGTTACCTACCTGCTAACTGTCTTTTTCTTGTTTCTCCTCTTCTTTTCTCTTTTTTCTTCCCAGGGCACCTGACAGTTTTGGCCGTTTTGACACCTTGTGTTGATTTTTTGATGTGGTGACGTCCAAAAAGAGTCATGATATGGGAAGGGAGGGGGCGCACCGTGCGGGGGAAGGGGGGGGGGGGGGGGGGGGGGGGCGTAATGTTGTAACAAATAATATTTCTATTAAATAGGCTTTACTTTGCATTTTAATTAACGTGGGATTATTTTTTGTATTTAGAAATAATAGTACCAACTTTTTTTCTTTTTTTTTTTTTTCTTTTTTTTTTCTCCAACATTTGTGGCACTGGCGTGGCGCCCCCTGATGGACGGCGCCCTTAGCATTTGCCTATACGGCCTATGCCACGGGCCGGCCCTGGTGTGGGACATCGTGTGCGCTGTAAATCACAATGCGGTAGATCATCCTCTCTCAATATACGATCTTTGATCATGCACAGCTGAACCCACTACAACTCCAGACAACATCATTACACAATGAAGTCCACTTTTACTTTAAACATCATCCGATCTGAAATGTGCTGTCAACATAAAGTTAACATGAAATTATACTAACGTCACTAATGTTGGTTTTACCTGAATGAAATTGATGGGAATCGCTGTCGGTATAATACCCTCATGTCAGTCATGTGCCTCCCCGCCCTACACGCAGAACCCCCACTGTGCGTAGAGCTTCACTGGGGTCGGGTGGGCGGCGTTTTGTGTGAGGAAGCGCATGCCAATGTAAATTATTGAATGGCAAGGTGCTGCATATGACATGTTACCCCAACTGTATTCCTGGACATGCTGTCAATGATGAGAATATTAAGATACATTTCTCCCGTGAGTTTTGGTGACCCTTGTGGCGTGTGTGACTAGGACAAGCACTTCAAAGCAGAAGGTCGTGATTTCAAATCCATGTCGAAGTTGAAGGAAAGTTCCCAAATGTGTGTTTTAATAATGTTGAAATGTTTTACTATGCTTAACTTCAGCATAGTAGTTCAAAAAAGTGGATTGTTCATTGTGTTGCACAAGGTAATATTATTTTTAATGGTACTGGGAAAAACCCATGATATCATCCTTTCAAAGCTCCTCTTGGACCACCATTTTTTGACCTCTGTATTTGTCAAATCCTGGTTACGGCCGTCCCTGTGTGTTAGTGAACATTTCTTCTTTGCCAAGATAATTCATCTCACCTCAAAGGTGTGGTATATCCATCCATCCATCCATCCATTTTCTACCGCTTCAAGATGCTAATTAAACAGCATGATTATTGCACAGGTGTGCCTTAGGCTGCCCACAATAAAAGGCTACACTGAAATTTGGAGTTTTATCACACAGCACAGTGCCACAGATGTCACAAGTTTTGAGGGAGCATGCAGTTTGCATGTTGCATGAATGTCCAACCAGAGCTGTTGCCCGTGAATTGAATGTTAATTTCTCCTCCATAAGCCATCTCCAAAGGCGTTTCAGAGAATTTGGCAGTACATCCAACCGGCTTCACAACCGCAGACCACGTTTAACTACACCAGCCCAGGACCTCCACATCCAGTAGGTGCACCTCCAAGATCGTCTGAGACCAGCCACCTGGACAGCTGCTGCAACAATTGGTTTGCATAACCAAATAATTTCAGCACAAACTGTGAGAAACCCTCTCAGAGAAGCCCATCTGCATGCTCATCGTCCTCATCAGGGTTTCGACCTGACTGCAAGTCGTCGTCACAACCGACATAAGTGGGCAAATACTCACATCCGATGGTGTACATTGGAGAGGTGCCCCCCACCCCCAGATCCTAACAAACAAAAAAGCTCATTTCAAGGTGAGCTTTTGTTGTGGCAGCTTAAGGCACACCTGTGCAATAATCATGCTGTTTAATTAGCATCTTGATATGCCACACCTGTGAGGTGGGATGGATTATCTTGGCAAAGAAGAAGGGCTCACTAACACAGATTCAGACAGATCTGTGAACAATATTTGAGAAGAATAGGTCTTTTTAGATCTTTGAGTACAACTTATAAAAAATCGGAGCAAAACCAAATGAGTTGCGTTTAAATTTGTGTTCAGTATAATTGTTGTCCCAATGTTCTGCAGAGCAACATCTGTTTGGTAGCTGAAATGTATTCTGTCTAAGGGGGCTGGTGTCTCATAATTATTTTGCAAGTAAAAAAAATGCACTACTGATTCTGATTATTATCCACCATTGTTTATTTCGGGGAAAACAAAGAAGTTGTTACCTAATTAAATTTCCCAGCATTGAAAAAAAAATGGTGCAGATGTATTTCAGGCGGAACCAACATCTAAACAATCAACTTTTTGAATATGAAATTTGCACAGCTGCCTCTCATTGCGTCCTGTAGCCCACTCATTAGGATCCATTAACTGTCATTGATTTGGAGAAGCAAATTAAGAAATGGTCTAAAACAACAATGCAACATTATCAATTTAACGAAAGTCTCCTTGATAATGACTTGCTATTTTACCTTGAAATATAGTTTGCAATTATGACATAATGCATTTGAATGTTTATTATTGTGTGGGGGAAACAAAGAGAATATTTCATGAGTGATGGAGAAATGCAGAAATCACCTGTGCAGCGTAATAAGAGGTTACTTTTAAGATATCAACCTCAATATTGCTGTACATTTTCTCTGCCCAAATACAATAAGGAGAAAAACGTATTTGGACATCCGATCACCAGCAAGAAATAAAAGAATGGTCCTCTATTACAGGAATTGTTAATCATAGACAAAAGCATTGAGACACTTAATTGCCACCATAAACGACATGTATATATTATGAAACTTGATAGATACATTTAAAGATGGATAAAAAGAACAAATAGTTGAAATATAAAGCACAGCATCTTCCACTCTCACAGGAATAATACATCCGCCGACATTTTGAGTTTCTCCGGAGGCATTTTTTTTAGGTCAGGTCAAAAGGTCACTGATGTTGGAAAAGAAGACCTGGCTCGCAATCTGTTTTATCCCAAATGTGTTTTGTCACATTCTTCCATACCAAATCCATCCAAGTGTAACCTGGTTCAGCACCTGCTTCCGTTCCACTCAGGGCTCGAACCTGTCTTCTCCGAATAAGAGTGCCAGATGTGTTAGGAAGTGAGGTTTACCAACGCACACTGGCTGGCCTCCGCTACACATCCATAAGGTACATCCATAATACCGTAGTTTTCATTTAAGTCTTCCAAAAGGTCCAACCAACAAAGACCAAATTGTACCCAAACTGAAACAATGTTTCCCATAAGAATTACCGTATTTTCATGACTATAAGTCACTACTTTTCCCCCATGCTTTGAACACTGCGGCTAATAAAACGGTGCACATAATTTATGGATTTTTCTTCGCTAACGGTGATAATATTTTGTATTTAACAAATAGTTTTTATACAACACTGACACAGACACTGAGAAGGTGTGTTATTATTTGTGCTATGGCGCCATATTTTGGACGAGGTCGCTGACTGCAGGTGCTTATGGGTTGAAAATGTACTTTCTGTTTAATTCCTTGAACCAAAAGTTCATAGCGTTTCTGCTCAAAAGGATTTTTAATTTATCACTCCAAGCAACATTTGTAAGTTTTACAATATAACTAAAATGATTTATACTTACCGGTACTAAACTGTCCCATGTGTGATGTCTGTGGGAGTGTTTTTATGCATATTTGTACGTGCTAGCTTCAATAGCATTAGCAAATATGCTAACACGTTTAGAAGTATCTGTGTTAGTATTATTGATTTGTTTGTATTATTTCAGTTTTGTAAATTCACCAAAACTTCACCGTGGAGTTATTGTATCTGTCTCGCTGATTGGAGAGTTAGCCTCTGCAGCTAGTGGGTCCATAACGATGACTTCCGTTTTGTTTGATCTTCGTTTTACTGCCGTGTGACAGGCATCATTTAGATTAATTAAGGTATGTAAATAAACATTTACAAAATATCTTGTACCTGTGTTTATCTATGGCGTATAGTCTAGTGCAGTTAACATATTTAAAAATATGTATTTCTTCTCAAATTTGGTGGGTGCGGCTTAAATACCAAAGTGCTCAATAGCCCCTAAAATACGGTAATGCAAATCAAATTAATCTACTCCAGGCTCCCAAAAATGTTAACACAAGACACATTTTCCAGAGAATAATTATAGGTTTATATGCAGAAAATAATGAAAATTAAATATAAATCATAAATGAAATAGATGCATTTAATCTTTAACATCTTCTACTTTTACTGAAGACTCTTGTTGGCAATGCGTGTAAAGGAAGAGGAGGGCCACGCGGACACCACCTTCATACTTCCTGTTTCTCACCTTCTTTATCAAAGTGCTGGTTTTTGCAACTTTCTTTGTCCCCACGGTGCCTTACTTTGCCGTCGTAGTCGTCGTCATTAAAAAAAGACAGACACTGAGTCACCAACACATGGGAATGTTTGGGCACTTGCTTCCAGACAAACTGACTTGTTTGTAACGCACAATGTTTGGCCGTTCGATACCCGCGGGACAACATACGAAAACCACATTTTTATCGTATGCTAAATAATATGAAACCGCGGTACCATTTACTGTATGTCTTTGTTCACCAACCAGCTGCAACAGAAAAATGCCTACTAAGAGGTGTCCCATACTTTCACAAATTCATAACCAAATTAAACATTTTGTGCCTGATCTTTCTACTAAGATCCAAATAAAAAGTGCTAAATAGTGTGTGGAAACTATAAAAGTGTATGTGCTATTAGTGTGCTATTAGTATCACTAAAACTTATGTATAATTGATAACAAGTGCAGAAGTGGTGCTGATCGCCTTCTTTAAATGAGGTTTTTGTCTGTACTATACCGGCTGTCACTATAAAGTCACCTACATATATGACATCAGAATCCCCAAGATCCAACTTCTGCTGTTTTGTTATGTTGTGGAATATGCAGCATACAAATATGATAGGTATATGAGCGATACAGAAGTCCGTTCTAGACAACATAAACTGTTTTTGCCACTTCGAAGGTGCTCTGTTGTTGTGGTATAGAAATTGTATATTGCAAAATGTTTTTTTGGAGTAATCTCCTATATGAAAACAAACTAACACCATGAATAAACCGCAAGCAGACGGCAAAGCAAATATGTTGAATATGTTTCCATCATGGTGTGGAGGCCTTGCTCCTCCGGGTTCTTCAGAACACCAAGGACGGACATGACAGCCTCGTTCATCGTTGTGAACAATGATTTATTTTTCGATAAATGTTTGTTAAGTTGCTTTTCAACCATAAGTTCTTGTCCCTCTAGCTCGTGCTTGGGCTCGTGCTCGTGTTCGCTCTCCACCATCAACAACTCTCCTCTCTCCTTCCCGGCTGCTGCCTTTAACAGAACTTGACTTTCAGTGAATTCTAGCTAAATATATATATTTATTTTATTATATGTATATATATATATAAATAAAAGAAATACTTGAATTTCAGTGTTCATTTATTTACACATATACACCCACATAACACTCATCTACTCATTGTTGAGTTAAGGGTTGAATTGTCCATCCTTGTTCTATTCTCTGTCACTATTTTTCTAACCATGCTGAACACCCTCTCTGATGATGCATTGCTGTGTGGCACGCACAAAAGTGCTTTCATCAAATGCACTAGAGTCTGGAATCTTCCATCTCTCCCTAGCATGGCCCAAAACCGGTCAATCGTTGCTTCCTGAGGAAGATCTTCACTGCCAAGCACTTGGTAGTCCACTACTTCTTCCCGGAGGCTATCCAGGTCCAATCGCAGCTGCGGCTTGGAACTTACAAGCGTATTTCTTCATCTTACTCGTCGTCGGCGTCGCCACAGCTGTATCTTCCTCGTTCTTCTGCTCCGTCTCCTTGTTGTGTGCGCAGTTGTGCACTGCACTCTCTAAAAGCCATTGATGTTATTGTCACATATGCATGTACAGTAGATGGCAGTATTGCCCTGTTTAAGAGTGTCACAACATTGCTGTTTACGGCAAACGAACTGCTTTACGGTAGACGAAAACGTGACTGCTGTTGTTGTGTGTTGTTACCGCGCTGGGAGGACGTTAATGAAACTGCCTAACAATAAACCCACATAAGAAACCAAGAACTCGCCCTCGATCATTCTACAGTTATAACGTGATTGGGCAGGCACGCTGTTTATATTGTGGGAAAGCGGACGTGAAAACAGGCTCACTCAGGTCCGCATGGAGCTGGAGGTGGCGTGGCCTCCAGCTCCGCCTGAATTTCGGGAGATTTTCGGGAGAAAATTTGTCCCGGGAGGTTTTCAGGAGAGGCGCTGAATTTCGGGAGTCTCCCGGAAAATCCGGGAGGGTTGGCAAGTATGTGTCCTGTTGGCACCTCACACATAAATTTATTGTCAGAAGATAGTGTATCTATCTATGTATACCATACAACAGAAGTGCAGTTCAGATGAGGACAAAAAACAAAAAGACACACAAGGGAAGGGAATAATGAGTTCAAGCTGGAAGTCAGTTAGTCACCGTTTATTTCTTTGTATATGGACGACTGGCTTTCCCCTACAGCAAGAAAAATAAATCACATGTGAACAAAAGGAGTTGCCTTTAAGTCTAAAACGAACACGCAGCAACAGCGGACAGTATACATGACCAGTTAGGACATCATTTACATCCTCTGTTGTTCAGGTTTAAAGAGGATATACTCCTCTGGGTGCTCTTCATTCTGCAACACAATAAAATGTTAACACAGAAGAAAGTGACTTGCTGTGTTCCATTTGAATTAGCTTGTGTTGTACTGTTTGTTGGACAATGCAAGCAGTGGAATGAGTGACTGTCCCCATGCACGATCACGTTAATTGAACGCTGCAGGGAGATAATGGCTTTTTATTTAAAAGGGTACATGCAGTGTTTTGTTAATACGGCTACCGAAGGATGTAAAACATGTTCAGGTGCAGATTTTATTTTCCACCTTATTGTGTTTCGCTTTACTTTGCATAAGAGTAAGCCGTTGATGCAAAAGTGTATTTAAATATAGGCGTATTTGTTTATTGTGCCTGTGCTATACATGCAGCGTCACAATGCCCTGCAAATGTGTGGCTTTTTTTTCTCTCCCCGCAGGTCACAAGCCATTTAACAAACTGTGACATTTTCATGTGTTTGTGCTCAGCCATAGCACAACTGCCTATAAATCCCAAACTCTGTTACTCAGCCTACTGTAAACAACAAGCATTAGAGAGGAGGAGATGCCATTGTGCCTTCTCAGCATTTATAAAAAGGGCAGTGCTCCCCTTAGGTCTTGTACTTTAATGTCATACAGTATGTTAGTGTCTTTGGAGTCAACAGAAAACAATAATCCTTTATGACAAACTTCATCTTTTGTGACATGATGTTTTTTTCAGTTGGAATCCAAGCAATTACATAACCCGGATTGCTGTATCTGTTCAAGATAGTTTCTTTTAAATGTAGGGTGTGGTTTGGTACTGATAAAAATGCCACTGAAATTGATAGTGGGGCCGTCAAATGGCTTTTAAGGGTAGTAAATATCGGGCAGGTATAAATTTGGAGACAGATTTATAGAGCAGGTAAAGAAAAGGATTGGGGAGGCAAGGAAACTACCTCTATTTGTTGTGGAAAGCCGGAGATTAATGAAGAAAATAGCGAGAGGCAGGGACAGACCAACTTTGTTCAAATTTTAAATGTACAGTTGCGTTGTGGGAGAAAGAAAAAAGGGAGTGTGTCTAAGGATTCTTCTTGCTTACACTGTTGCCAGAATGCTTGTGTCACATTAAGTATGTATGTATGCATGTTAGTTCCCCTTCACTAAAGCATATCCTACAACTCAACTTCACTTTAAATTGTCCATTGATGTGAATGGTTATGTGTTTATGTGTCTTGTGTTTGGCTGGTGACTAGTCCGGAGGGTACTAAAGTCAACTGGGATAGGCTCTAGCTCACCCGAGACCCTAATGAGGACAATCAATGCAGACATTGAATAAACAAACACGTGTGTTAAACAAATCTTGACGTCTTTCTTCGGTCACTGACTTTCAAATTAGAATTTAAAGTCTTTGAGCAGATACAGAGTGTGCACATTCAACTTTAGATTTGTCATAGCAACGCTATAACCGCATAATTATTTCTCAGTCTTTTCATTCAAAAGGGGAAAAAAAGAAAAACCCTTAAACATTTCCACATACCTCACTATAATATCACTCCGAGACTGCAGACATCCGCCAGGCTTTATCTCCCAATAGTATAGAATCATTAAAAAAAATCTTGAATCCAGACGGTGATTCGGCCTACCCCCAAAATTTAACCACTACTTCTTTATCCCATTTCTGATATTTCCTGAAAGTTTCATTAAAACCCACCCATAACTTTTTGAGCTATGTTGCTATGTTCTATAGAGGAACACAGTAAATGTAGTGAACCTGATCTTGTAATTCAGCCACAGTCTTTGACTCTGTGGGTGGAGGCGGCTCCGACAGCATACAGTACACACACAGAGAAAGTGAATGGCCTCAGTATGTGTGTATTTTTCAAAAATTATCAATAACTATGAGATGCAAACTAGCCCAGCCGATAATTGCCGCAGCTGTGTCCCAGTGTTTACATGGCTAAAGATTGCACTCACGTGATAGACAGGGATGCACGCTCAGGAAGACACAATTACATTTCTGTAATCCTTGTTACACACATGCAGGAGTTGCATTAATTCCAGGAAGTCTCGCCACAACACCGGCTTGAATTTGATAGCAAGCTGCAACAAATGCGTCATCTATCATCTATCCACAGTGCGAAGCAACTTCTAAGATAATAATCCTCAACACCATTCTTCCAGGTCTCATTATCACTTAAGGACTAGAGGAAAATAAATGGCTAAACATGCTACAAACACACACACCAAGCAGGGCGACACAATAAGCTAACCGCTAAAGCTTCAGTGTAAAGTAAGGATGATCGATCCAGATGTCGTTACTATACATCAGGGGTCACCAACGCGGCCCTTAAGGACCAGATGAGTAGCCCGCTGGCCTGTTCTAAAAATAGCTCAAATAGCAGCACTTACCAGTGAGCTGTCTCTATTTTTTAAATTTTATTTATTTACTAGGAAGCTGATCTCGCTTTGCTCGACATTTTTAATTCTAAGAGAGACAAAACTCAAATAGAATTTGAGAATCCAAGAAAATATTTTAAAGACTTGGTCTTCACTAACTGACAAAGAAACAGATAACAGATTTGGTGTCCAGTTCAAAGTGTGACATGAATTATTTAAAAATTTGAGAGTTGACTTTTGTATTTTACATGAGTTATTATTTGTACAAACATGGTGCAAAGTAATTCATGATTTGTTAAAAAAATGTTAGTTGCTAGCTAGTTAAAATGAGATATTATGATTTCACAAGACTGTCTTAGAAGTGATCATTTGAAAATGTTCAATTTGAAAAATGTGCACTTAGAGAAAATATAAAAATAAAGTGTTGCATATTGATATTTATCTGTTTCTATATATATTTATTGTGAGAAATCATTAAGATGATCAGTGTTTCCACAAAGATAAATATCATTAATTAATAATAATAACATAGAGTTAAAGGTAAATTGAGCAAATTGGCTATTTCTGGCAATTTATTTAAGTGTGTATCAAACTGGTAGCCCTTCGCATTAATCAGTACCCAAGAAGTAGCTCTTGGTTTCAAAATGGTTAGTGACCCCTGCTATACATATATACAGACTCAGGAAGTAAAATTAAGAATGGAAATAGGAACTAAGGTAAAAAAAAAAATGGATCGGGATCAGAAGCCAAAAATGTTTTTAATGATTTGAATTGGAGTGGAAATCACAGTTTGCCCCCAAGGCCTCCTTATGGTTTAAGGACCTCATGTTTTTCATAGATTTAGAGAAAATTCAATATAATCTGAGGGGTACACCAAAACAATTTGACTTGACCTGGGGCAGCATCATTTGTTACATAGCTACATTAAAGACACTATAGTATAAATGTGACACTTACTGTTCCCAATTAACCTTTCCACTTACCTCATCTCTTTTTTTTTCTTCTTGTTTTTATTCAGTGACACTTCTCTGCACGTTTGTGAATTACATTTTTGTTGTTACTTTTTTCCCTTTTAGTCAGTTTGTGTGATTCTCTATCTGCTTGTGGTGAAGAGGAAGGCAGTACATTGCTACCCACTGTGACTGAAATGTAGGACGGAGGTGGGAGGGGGTGTTATTATTTTACTTTAATTATTTTTTGTATTTTTTTTTTTAATTTGGGGAGGAACAAAGAAAAAAAGTGCGTGTTTTCTCAGTACCTGTATTAGGATTTCCCTATCAAATGAATAAATAAAAATTATTAAAACAAGAAGCCGAAAATGGACATCACTACAGTAGGAAGGGGATTCATATGGCCCCTTTTGTTACGGTTTACCTGACACATGAAACGTGACGGATTGGGGAGGATTGGGGGGGGAGGGGGGGGGGGGCACTATCCACTCTGGCTGCCAGGCTGCAGAAGAGTGTTGAATATCGTAAAACGTGTTTTGTGGCAATTCCTACTTCGACCACATCGTTAGTTGATATGTAAAGTGGCACTCTCCATAATTTTCCGCAAACTGCTAAAAATCCCTAGTGAACTGTACACCTTAAAACGGCCAAACTTTCAGCTGAAGGGTTGTGGACATGGCAGCAACTAATTACCGATTGTGTGCTAATAGGTCCTGAAGTTTGTTAAAAAACTTGTGAAAACTGTCATCTGGAGACAAGTAAAAACCACACAGCGGAGGAAAGAAGACATGCATGACTACTAATGGCAAGGACAGTTTAACCAAGGCAGAGCTGATGGCCTTTTCCCTCACTCCTGCACACTTGAGTTAACAGAGGATACAGTACTGCCCTGCTGGGCTCTTATTCCAAGCAGCGCTGAGGGTTCTCACTAACCTCACACACCTCTGGCTCCTCAGATATCTCTGCTCTCTCAGGCTACGGCTTCTTTCTATTATGATAATCTTAAATGCAATTGTTTTATTTGAGCTTAAGTGTAGCGGGACTGACTGCTAGCTATTTAAAAATACAAGCAGCTGTGTAATATTAATATAGGGTTTATGATGCCCCTTTATTGACACTGCCTATGTCTGTAAGGCAATTCGTTCAAGTTATTTGTCTACACAGTCATGACACTTTTTTCTTAGTTAAGGCATTTATTTCATTCTTGATGACTACCAGGCAAACAACATCTAAAAATTACAGAGCAGCATTAACATTGACTAACGCAGCATGGCAAAAAAATGGGGGAAAAGCGATGCCTCTCAGCACTTACGCAGCCCTGGGAGATTTAAATAATAAAAAGCGCTGGGCCTCTGAACAAACAGGATAATTATGGCCCACAGTCTTCCTGTCGTTCAACTGGGGCAGCCGAGCGGAAAGAAACACGTTATTACCCCTCAAAAGTTCTGCAAGGAGAATTAGAAGAAATACATTTTGCATGTAAATGGTTGGGCCCTTGGAGGATCCTTTTGACTGGTGAACAAAAAACGGCTTGACAATCATCACTAGGGATGGGTGCCGAATTAAGTTCTTTATAGGCACCAACCAAATTCCGTCGATACCAGGTATCGTTTCTTGTAAAAGCAAACAATACCTTTTTTGCACGTGAACTCACATCCGGTTGCAGACTCGGCCGGGTCATACATTTGTTGGGCAAACAAGCATCACCCAGAATGGACTCAGTCCAACTGTCTCTAGTCTCGGTAATGTTGCAATTTTTCATGCCAACAAAGAAAATATGTTTAATAGAAAACACTCGAACATACAGTAAGTCTCCATTTTTCAAAATGCGCTAACTTGATGTTCATTTACATTAGATTTACCGTAGACATGCTACTAATTAGCATTAGTGATCTTACATGGCAATTTCAACACCTCCAAATTTGGTAATCAAAACTACAACTAAGATGCACACTACAATCAAACAGCAGGGGTGTAATAAGTACAAAACTTACAGTATAAACACTTTCTACTGACCACTTTCCCTCACTACGCAACACACCATAGTCGATACACTACTGCCATTTAACGTCTAGAATAATACTGCAACATATTCCAAGTAATACTTGCAAATGAGTCTCAGAAGTGTAAGAAAACAAGATGTAACAACTAGACAGCATAGTTAAAAAATAAAATAGAACAGTGACATTTTATTTTAACACAAAGGAACATTTATTAACACATGAAAGCACACAGAAGTACCAAAAATTGGTACCACATTGATTCAGCACAGCCTTTATGATAGCTTCAAAACTAAAGTATAAAGCTAAAGACACCAGATAAATCCCTAATTTTGCATACAACTACTTTGTCGATCAACTAAGCCAATCTGTGCTAAAATCATTAGCCATATCAGGTCATAGGATAGTACCAGGCCACGGATTCTTGCATCCAATTTCTAGGTCTTACTCTAACATGTATGCAGCTGCCAGCGCCTGGAACAGATGGTGTTCTAATGGAAAGAGCTTGTCTCCATTAGCTTCCCTGCCTTGCTGTAACATAGTCATTGGTGGCAGCCGCCGCTTTTAGATTGCCACGCGTTTCCAAATGTTGCAACACATAAGCACAACACTTCTTGATTTTAATGTCTGTCGCTGCACCACATGGCCCATTCATATTCATCACATGTCCACCCAGCCATTGCTCTTTCCCATCCATTTGAATTCTAAGTATGGCAACTTAAACAGAAAAGCAACTTTTATGATGCTTAATTTATGAATTCAAGCAATTTCAATATAACAAGGCGTAACCAGTATGGATGTTTTCTGATTTCATTGAAGTTTGAAATAGATGTGTTGCTCTCTTTGTGCGGACGAGTGTTGATATCGTCAAACACCAACATGTGTCACCACATTATAATCTAATGAGAGATGCAAGTTCTAATTCAAATGTCAAAGTCTTGCATGTCAAGTTTACAACATTTTATATTTAGCTGGAGTTGTGCAGAGACCTTTTAATCAAAGAAGGCACCTTCCACCAGACTTTGCATATTAATTATGAATATGTTTTTAGGGCAAGGCCATCCAGATTCCTTGTGGCAAATGGAAAAAGCCTCATGCTTTTTATTTTTTAATGCAGATTGTGGGTGTCTCCATTGACGAAAGGCCACTTTTACTCTCCAATTAACATCGCAAGCAATTAGATGGATGGATGTTGATGGGCTTTTCCAGGAGAAATGAACCCAACTTCAGGTTCAAACTATAATAAATGTGTAGACTTATTGTATACAGTAATCAGATGTAATAAATCCTACTTCAATAATAACTTCAAAATGTGGATCATGCACTATTTTGTGTTTGTTTTTCAATACAGAGAATGTCAACTCTGTCATTGTCTTGGCAACGCCAGATCACTTACTTCAGTAGTCTCAGACCTCTTTTGCTATAGTCACATTCGTACTAGAGATGTGTTTTTCGCCAACGGGTCAACTCTTTTTAATGGCTCTCTTGAGTGAACAACTCCAACTGATTAATAGTTGTGAGCTATTCATTTACAAACCATTTAATATACTGCACATATATATGTAAGTATCAGAGGTATGTGGACACCTGAATTGAAGTCATAGGAATAGTAGCACCATTTAGAATCACTTTTCTGGTTGATTGTTCTGCTAAGGATTTGTAAAGAGGTTCAGGTGTATAAATGGGTTACGAGTGATACTTGTATAGCGCTTTTCTACCTTCAAGGTACTCAAAGCGCTTTGACACTATTTCCACATTCACCCATTCACACACATTCACACACTGATGGCGGGAGCTGCCATGCAAGGCCCTAACCACGACCCAACAGGAGCAAGGGTGAAGTGTCTTACTCAAGGACACAACGGACATGACGAAGTTGGTAGAAGGTGGGGATCGACGCAGGAACCCTCAGGTTGCTGGCACGGCCACTCTCCCAACCACGCCACGCCGTCCCCAAACACCGAAGTAAGGTAGTACTATTTTAGATCAACATTTATATCTTGTCCAAGCAAACAAATACTAGCTATGTCATATATACATACATATACAAATTGTGTAACGATTAGTTTTAACAATGATTCGATTCGATATTTGTGGTTGCCGATACAATTCAGGGACGATCTCATATTTTTAGCACAATACGATCTGAAATGATGCATTAAGTTGATATAGATTCAGTAACTTTTTGGCAAAAAAAAATCAACCAGTGTGACTGTAAAACAAATACTGGATACTGGACACTGCAAATGAAGTTTCCTTTAATCTTGCTATGTCTTGTAAAGGAAGTATGTACAGTCGTGGTCAAAAGTTTACATACACTTGTAAAGAACCTAATGTCATGGCTGTCTTGAGTTTCCGATAAATTCTACAACTCTTATTTTTTTGTGATAGAGTGATTGGAGCACATACTTGTTTGTCACAAAAAACATTAAGTTTGGTTCTTTTATGAATTTATAATGGGTCTACTGAAAATGTGACCAAATCTGCTGGGTCAAAAGTGTACATACAGCAATGTTAATATTTGTTTACATGTCCCTTGGCAAGTTTCACTGCAATAAGGCGCTTTTGGTAGCCATCCACAAGCTTCTGGTTGAGTTTTTGACCACTCCTCTTGACAAAATTGGTGCAGTTCAGCTACATTTATTGGTTTTCTGACATGGACTTGTTTCTTCAGCATTGTCCACACGTTTAAGTCAGAACTTTGGGAAGGCCATGCTAAAACCTTATTCCTAGGCTGAGATAGCCGTTCCTTTACCACTTTTGACGTGTGTTTGGGGTCATTGTCCTGTTGGAACACCCAACTGCGCCCAAAACCCAACCTCCGGGCTGATGATTTTAGATTGTCCTGAAGAATTTGTAGGTAATCCTCCTTTTTCATTGTTCTATTTACTCTCTGTAAAGCACCAGTATATACATATATATATATATATATATATATATATATATATATATATATATATATATATATGTATATATGCATAAATACATATACATATATTCATACATATATAAAACATACATACCGGTACATAAATACATGCATATGCACATATGCATAAATACATGTGTAAACATATGCATAATAGGGTTGTCCCGATAACAATATTTTGGTACCGGTACCAAAATGTATTTCGATACTTTTCTAAATAAAGGGCACCACAAAAATGGCTGTATTTTAACAAAAATTATTACAGTACATTAAACATATGTTTTTTATTGCAATCAAAGTACAATTTTGGCCTTAAATAAAATAGTGAAGATACTAGACAATGTGTATTTTAGTAGTAAGTAAGCAAACAAAGGCTCCTAATTTGTCTGCTGACGTTTGCAGTAACATATTGTGTCAGTTCTCATTCTATTATTTTGTTAAAATTATAGAAGACAAGCTGTAAAAATTGATTATTTATCCACTTGTTCATTTACTGTTATTGGTTATTTCTCGTTTGAACATTTTCTATGTACACTTCTGTTACAATGCAATAATCACTCATTTTTCTGTTGTTTGGATACTTTACATTAGTTTTGGATGATACCACAAATGTAGGTATCGATCCGATACCAAGTAGTTACAGGATCATACATTGGTCATATTCAAGCCCTCATATGTCCAGTGACATATTTACTGAGTTTATAAACATAATATAAAGTTTAAAAAAAGGAAAAAAGATTTTGTGACAATAAAAAATATCAATTTAATCATCGTAGTATCGACGAAATACGCTCTTGTACTTGATGTCATTACAGCGGATGTCAGGTCACCCATGGCATTTGTTTACATTCATGAACGGCGTCATTAGTGGTGACGTCGGTGAGCTACGGTGTGTAGTGAAGCATGATTAGCTATCCCTTGTCCTGCAGGGATGATACTTGTAAGAAACTTACTTTATTTGTCGCCATGGAGACCAGGATTAGTGATTCAGAAGTAGCTAAAACACTGCCGACCACGGCTGGATTTTAGCTGCGAGCTAGCTAGCCATGTCTTAAAGCACTTCTTCCTGAAGGCATTTTAGTGTTATAGGTTCACCTTTATCTTTAGTTTATAGGTCAAAATGCGTCAGTTCTCCTTTTTCTGTTTACCGGTATACCGTACAACCCTAATGCATACATACATGTATAAACATATACATATGTGATGGGACACAAGTAGGGGATTTTATTTTTTTATGTTTCATTGCCATGCATGTCTTAGTGTTTTTATTGCTGTGGATTTTAATTGCATGTTTTTACACTTTAGAATTTGATTGTATTTTTAATTGCATGTTTTTACACTTTGGAATTTGATTGTCCTTTTAATTGCATGTTTTTACTCCTTGTGGACTTAGCTGGTATTTTAAGACGTTGCCTCTTTTAGCTAGTTGCCCCTAGCAACCAAGGTGCCCAATCGAACGGCACCTGAAATTAGACGCACCTGTGGAGCATTAGGACTGCACATATAAAAGGAGAGAACAGGCAAGGATCAGGGAAGCGACAGGAGGAGGAAGCGACCGGAGAGAATCGACAGGCTTTGCCAAGAGCGACCTGGTCGACGCACGCAGGCTGGGAAGGAAGTCCCCGGACTACAAAGCAGACCCCGCAGGCTACCGGAGCGAACCCCAAGAAGCCCACAACACGCAGGGGCAGAGGTAACTCTGCCTCCGAAGTAAGTGTTGTGTATTGTGGATCTGTGGGGGCATCCAACTGCCTTTGGCTGTGGGCTTGCGGGCTTGTGCGTTGTGTGCTGGCTGTGTGGTTCTGTAGACAGGGGCGACCGGGACCTAGAGACCTGCGGTGATCCCCGGGAGCGAGCAAGAGGCGGGGCGAGACGGGACGAGTACGGCCACGTAGGTCCCACAAGAGACTGGTGAGGAGAGAGGGCGTACCCAATACTTCGACGCGGAACTACAGCAGAGGCAGGGGAAACCCTGCCTTGCGTGTAAGTGTGACGTCAGCCCGGATAGCGTCTCCGTGGTTTTAGAAGATTTTATCCCCGTGGCCTGCCGCTGTTTTAATTCTGTGTGCAAGAGGATGCCGTGGAAGTGGGCGGAGCCAGGACATTGACTCACTTCTCCTGTCGTGGCTGTAATTTGAATTATAATAAAGTGCGAACAAGCATAATCATCGTCCCTTATTTTGGACGGCTGCTCTCACTACATTGGGTTCTTAATATTTATATTGGTTTTTAGCAAAATTTTATTACATTTTAAATTTTTACCACTCGGGTTCATCACACATACATACATACATGTATAAACATATACATACATACATACAAGTAGAAACATATAAATACATACATACATGTATAAACATATACATACATACATACATACATACATGTATAAACATATACATGTATGTACATAAACATATACATACATACATATATATACATACTGTACATATATAAACATATAAATATATATACAGTACATACTGTACGTATATAAACATATAAATATATATACATTCATACATTATATGTATATATCAGTGACATGCAGTCAGGGGAGGCAGGTGAGGCGGGGCCTCACGTGCCATCATGGAAAAAAAAAAATGGAAAAAGAAAAGAAAAAAAAATTAAATTGTTATATGTATCCAGTGATAATACTATAAAGTTATTTTCCATTTAACTCCACCAGTTTTAGATTATTTTTATTCAAAATCGCTGAATTTTCACATTTGCCGTTCAAATACTGAGAAGAGACTTGTGGTGATCAGCAGCCAGTTGAGGCACGTCACTGAGTTGAGCCTCACCATGGATTGCGCAATGACTCGGCTAACTGCTGGCCTGCTGTGCAGTGAGACCGTATTGCTATATGAATTATATTATACATTTCCATAGTTTAGTTAGCTGAGGTATATAATGTACAGTGTATGTGTGTAATGTATTTCTTGTGCTGAGCAATCATAAAACGGCTGCAAAAGACGCACTGGGTGAGGCTAGCAGTAATCCCGCCTCCTGGTGGTAGAGGGCGGTAGTGATCCCAGAGATCATTCTTGTGACTACTCGGCTGCAGAAGAAGTGACAACAACCAGCAACAGTTAGCAGCGATCGTTTATTTTTTCCTCTCGCCTGGACTTTTAACATGGAGGATTACATATCTAAAATAAAACAGTTTTCTAAACTGGACTTTCAATCGAAGCAGGAGGTAATACTTAAAGGAAGATCTCCATCGAGACAGAGAGAATTTTAAAACTGAAGAAAGATAAGGAAGACTTCTATAAACAAGTTATCGATGCTTTTCTTCAAAAGGAGCTGCGCATGGACTTCATTTATAAGTAAAGGTAAGACCATAATAACATTTTTTTTTATTAAATGTGCTTTTTTGTGTGCTACAGTTTGTATGTGTAAAGTTAAAGTTAAGTTAAAGTACCAATGATTGTCACACACACTAGGTGTGGTGAAATTTGTTCTCTGCATTTGACCCATCCCCTTGTTCACCCCCTGGGAGGTGAGGGGAGCAGTGGGCAGCAGCGGCGCCACGGCCGGGAATCATTTTTGGTGATTTAACCCCCAATTTCAACCCTTGATGCTGAGTGCCAAGCAGGGAAGAATGCTGGTATGAGCTTTTAAACATAACCCGTTAACTGCTGCCAATCAAATGGTGAATAAGATACTCTTTAGGGTTCATATGTTTGTAAATCTGACTGTGATGAAGTCAGTGCTTCACCAGTCATGAACCTCACCGCACGTCACTGGTATATATTGTAACGTCTTCAGGGGTGTACCTCACTCACCAATATGCGGGGAAGAGAGACCAGTGACACGACAACAGTTGTTTTTGCTGTTATTGTAGGGACCAGGAGTTTCAATCTTTCATGAGAAATAAAACATGTTCTTAAGCTCATCCTCAACACAAACAAGGTTTTCTGTTAGTTTTCTTAAAAAGGTCTCACTTGCTCTTGTCAAAGTCTATAAACGCAATCCTTATTCCACTGCTACTGGTCCTTCCAGCCCCATTGCTCTTCTCTTCTCCTTCCTGCTCTACCCTCAGGAGTCTTTTTTCAGAAATGTTTTGTCACTCCTTAATTAGCACCAATCAGCCTCAGGTGTCCGCTTCTTGGCTGCGTTAAATGCTGGGAGCTGTAGTCCTTTATCTGGCTGCCATTTTGGAACTAGTTGCCCACTGTGAAAGGAATGTAGCGTCCTTCCACCACACAGCCTCTGGTGATGCAACACGTCCGTCCTCTCGGCCCTGACGTCCCCGGCAGGGGGAACCATAACTATAGGGCATCACTTTGGGATAAGTCCTCTGCATTTCCGTGGCTTCGTCCAGACCAGTGAACAACAGAAAACTGATACGGTTGGTTTCTTTTTTTCTCAGCCATCCACTGCAAAGGTAAGTGGTCAGTCACTTAGGTGAATTTTCTTCCCAAAAGATAGTATTTCAGGGTCTCTTGCGCCCACTTTATTGCTAAACCTTCCTTCTCCACAATTAAGTAGTTCTCCCTGGGTAGCAACTTCCGACTCAGATATAAGACTGGATGCTCCTCACCTTCATGGAGCTGGGATAGCATGGCGCCTCGACCCACCTCAGATTCATCAGCTTGGACCACAAAGTCTCTGTCAAAAACTGGAGCAGTTCGGACTGGATGTGAAGAGAGTGCATGCTTTACATTTTTAAACACTTTGTCCGCAGCTGGGTTTCATTGCACTATCCTGGATGAGATAGGGCGAGAGGCTCGGCCATCCGGGATGAGCCCTGAGTAGCTCAATCGCATCAAGAAAAGTCAGCTGAGATGGCTTGAGCATCTAGTTCTGATGACACTTGGAAACTTTCCTGGTATGCCTCGCCAGGAGGAGGCCCTGGGTAGACATAGGACACACAGGAGGTATTTTTTTCTACTGCTGGGAACGCCTTGGTGTCCCCCCGGGTGGAACTGGAAGATCTAGAAGATTAGGATTCCCTACAGAGACTGCTGCCCCGTGACCTGGACCCGGATAAGCAGAAGAAAATGGAAGGATTGGAACTTCAGTAGAAGCCTACAAGCAAACTGAGTGCTCAAATATGTTTAGTTCAAATCAGTGTTGAAGTGTTAAATGCATTGCATACTGTATCCTTTAGAACAGTTTTTGGCTTGTTGACACAAGCACTACGGTTTAGAAAAAAAAGCAGTGAAAAGAAATAAACTACTCAAAAATACTGTTATAATAACTTCTACAAAAAACTTCTCAGCTCATGGTAAGCACAGTGTCTGGGAAACAACAACAGCAACACAACCAGGCATGGTAATGATGTACATGCATTTTAAGACATGCAAGTTGATTTGCATATAAAAGGAAATTGTTAAATGACTGTAAATGCACATAGTTTTTAATGATATACGCAACCAAGAACCCATTCAGCTTGTCCTCAAAGATGCAAAGGGGAAAGAGAAGAAATTACATCCAAAACCAATACATAATTACAACTTTCTTTATTGTTTTTTAATCTCCACTTGGAGAAAACCCTTCATATTGTTTCAAGATAACTATTTTTTGATAGCATTCCAGTGATGCATGAATAGCTAAACAAATATGAATTTGGGGAAGTTTTGATTCCCTAACCTCTAGCATATGGCAAAATGGAAATCCTGCAGTGTCTTCCTTCAACAGAGTAGATAACACTTGATAAATGACCTCGCTGTTACTAAAACACCACCTTGTTTTTTTAAACACCTTGTTAAAATGCTGCAAGCATCTTTGATGTGTCTTGGACTGAAAGTAATTTGCCTCCTAAAATCAACAGTCTTCTAAACAAAAAGGTTAACATCTTCAATTTTGTCTCATTGTATGATTAAAAAAGGAGTGCATCTAAAAGACGCTAGGCAACTACGTCAGCATCGCATGCATTATTGTATACTAATCAACAAATGTAGCTTTATTTCATAACAACACTTGTAATACCTGCACTACAAGCCTGCCATGCCAAATAGTTTGTTGCACAAGGATCTTCTAGAGTAAAATACATCATCATCATCATCATCATCAGAGATGGGTACCAAATTTTTTAATTTAATAGGTACCAGCCAAAGTCTGTCGGGTACTAATTCACGTAAAATCAAACTGTGCTATATTTTGATACCTTTGTTGCAAGTGACAACACTTTCGGTTATAGACTCACACCGGCTCAAATACTTGGCCGGGAAACAAGCAGTGAGGCACTCAGAGCGGACTGCCACAGGGTAATGTTGCAATTGTCCATGCCAACAAAGCAAGAAGAAGATATTTACCCCCAAAATACTTGTTATGGGGCACAGCTAGAAACAAATAGGTTTTGCTTCATCCTAATCTTTTTAACTACAGCATGTGTTGTCTTCCAACTGGGGAATTTTTCCTTGCCTCCATTGCAAAGTTGCCAAGTGCTTGCTAAAGTGGGGTTGTTTCTTTCTTTCTCCCTTTGGAATGCTCTTTATGGCACAGGGGTGGGACCAGACGATTTCTAGTTCTTCCCACTCCTTTTGGACGGATGATCACTTAAGCAAAATTGTGTGCTTGTAAAGTTTTTTAACATGTTCCAAATACATTTGATTGATTGATTGAGGGCGCTTGTAGAAAAGTAAGACTCCTTTTTTCAAAATGTGCTAGCTTGATGCTAATTTACATTGGATTTGTCATATATACTTTTTAGCGATTCCAACACCTCCAAATTAAGTACCTAAGATGCATGTTACAATCAAACAGCTGTTGGGTAAAAGTTAGTTTAGTCTTTATTTGAAGGGACAATGCACAGAAACATTAAGCTCAAATACAGATATGTTCTGCACCAGATTGTAGCTAAATAGCTATTTTCCATCTGCAGTCCCTGGTTACCTAAATTAAAGAGATACAACAAACATGCAATACAATTATAACATTAAAATTATACTATTGCATGCTCCTCTCTGAGCTGCCACCTTAACGTGGTAGAGGAGTTTGCGTGTCCCAATGATCCTAGGAGCTATGTTGTCCGGGGGCTTTATGCTCCCTGGTAGGGTCTACCAAGACAAACTGGTCCTAGGTGAGGGATCAGACAAAGAGCAGCTCGAAGAACTCCATGAAAAATAAACATTTTGTCCCCCTCCGTAGACTTCCCTCCTCCCTGGAGACCGCCAAGCTTCTGGTCAACCATGTGGTTCGACTTCATGGGATCCCCATGGATGTGGTGTCAGACAAAGGCCCTCAATTTCCATCCGCTACATGGAGAGCTTACTGCAACTTGTTAGGATCCACTGTCAGTTTGTCATCAGGGTACCACCCACAATCGAATGGACAATCGGAGAGAGCCAACCAGGACCTAGGGGCGGCCCTGAGATGCGTGTGTCACCAGCATCCATCATTGTGGTCTACCTATCTCCCATGGGTGGAGTATGCCCGTAACACCCAAATCTCTTCGTCTACTAGCTTGTCTCCTTTCCATGTGGTGCATGGCTTCCAACCTCCCATCTTCTCCTCTCAAGAGATCGAGTCCACTGTTCCCTCCGTGACTGCCTTCCTGCGCCGTGTGCACCGTGTGTGGCGTGATACCCGGGCTGCCTTGTCGCGGACAGCCAAATGGAACCAGACCATGGCTAATCGCCATCGCAAACCATCTACCGACTACAAACCCGGCCAGAGGGTTTGGTTATCATCCAAAGACATTACACGACCAGGAGAGTCGAAGAAACTGGCACCTAAATTCATCGGACCATACGAGGTGGAGCGGATGATATCTCCCGTCACAGCTCGACTCAAGGTACCCAAGTCCTTCAAGTCATATTCTGTCTACCATGTTTCCCGCCTGAAGCCGTCGAGTCGAGCGACCTTAGTCCTCCACCTGTGTCTCCCCCTGCTCCTCAGCTGGTGGAGGGTCATCCGGCCTTCACTGTCAACACCATTCTGGACGCCAGGAAGCGAGGCAGGGGGGTGCAGTTTCTGATCGACTGGGAGGGTTACCCCCCAGAGGATCGCTCCTGGATTTCACGTTCCCCTGTTATTGATAAATCCCTAATTTCTGATTTTTATCATAGATTTCCCGGAAAACCAGGAGGTCCGCCAGGTGGCGTCCGTTGATTAGGGGGTAGGGAATACTGTCACCGCCTGCTGCCACCTTGTGGTTTGTATGCTCAGTTTTCCTTTGTTGGTGCAGCAGACCTGGCTCTTACTTTTTGTCTTCCCCAGAGTTCCTGTGTTTCCCTGTGGGCGGAGCTATGAGACGTGCACAAATGTGTCCAATCTCACCAGCACCACTTAAGCAGCACCTGGTCAGCTGGATGGCACTCGGCTATTCCACTCCTCGACTCTCGTTGTATGAAGACCCCCATGCTCCTTGTATTTATGCTACTTACCTTCTTGGCTATTTCCAGTGCCATCCAGCTTGGTATGTACTATGATAGTTTGCACGTCTTGCAACTCCGACCCAAGTTTAGTTAGTTTTGTATATTAGCTTTTGTTCTTTTTGTCACGGTGCCCTTTTTGTGTTCTCTTTTTCGCACCGTCACTTTTTGTTATCTTCTATTTTTGGATCATTGTTGTGAGTGCTTTTTTCGTTAAGTAAAGAACTGTTTTACTCACAATCCATCTGCATCCTTGGGTTCCTCTGTTCCACATTTAATTGAACTGTGACAGATACCAGTAATTGTTATTGCATGAATTCAAATCTGTAAAGGCACCCATCCCTAATAATAATCAACATCAATGTGAAGTGTCATTCATAGCGAGCTTCATAAAATTATCTTCTTCAACTTTGTTGCTTTAATATCCTTTAATTGGTCAAGTTCATCCAAGTCAGGATTAATGAAGATATATCTTTAATTCAAGCTCCAGTATACAACACCTGGAAGCTCTGGGGTTGGATAATGCTGAGAAATCGATGATAAAAGCTTTGGCTGAGATACATGTATTTGAAAACATAATTCCAGGAATTCTTTAGAGATGGATTAATCCCTCACAGAAACATCTACGCAATTAGATAATAAGGGTTCACATCGACGAGACTGCACACCCTGGGCTCTGTATTATATTATATGGCTCACATGTAGAAAATAATCGCACAGGGCTAAAATATAGATTCAAGTTGTTTCAGTCGCATGCATGGGTTGTGAATTCAGGCAATGCATGTGCGAGGGGCTCACATCAATAGAAGAATGTTGCTATCTCCAATAAAATGCCACAAAAAAGCCTGTTAAATATTACATCCCTGGATGTAGCAGAACACTAACTGGGTTTAGTCCTGCTATAAATAGGTAGAAAGTGTCTCTCATCAGAAAAAGTGGTTAAATTAAGTCAGAGTGCTGAAATGATGGATGTTGGACGAGTGGCTTTGATGGAGAATGCAAATGGCATGTACTCGTACCCACCTCAGCCCCTCGTCCTCTGTCCACCCTGCACCATGTCACTCTCACCGAGTACTCCCTGCCACTGGCCCCTTAAAACAGTCTGTGCCATTCTCGAATGAAGCTTTTAATTGCATTTCCATGTAGGTGTTTTCTGAGGGTGTCATTCCCCAGGCAGTAGGGAGAGTGCTCTGAGACGAGCTTCATGTGTGCACCAGCGCAGTTAAGACCCACCAGGGGAAGTGTTTCAGAGTGGAGAGGTGCTGGAAGTTCAGACAGCCCTGTAGGGACACTTGAAAAAGGCCGTAACAGCCAGGGTATAAATAAATGCATGGTGAGAGCATTTTTCCTCCTGAATGGAAAGCCTTTAACCTTTTAGTCACCATAAAAGCAGAAATTGTCCAGTGGCATTTAGCATGTATATTGTGTTTTTCTTCACAGGTCACGTCAAGGATTTAAAAGGTAATTCACAACAGCCTTATTGGATTCCAGTAGCTTATTAAATATCCACAATTCGGCCCCATGCCTATTCACCGAGGGGACACCTGCGAATATTGAGACACTTTATTCTTGCCCTTGGCAACAATTCAGCAGCTGTCTCTTCCTCTGCGGCCAAAATGACAGTGAGAGTATTTGTTCCAGACTCAAGTCTGTGACACTACCTTTATGTATAATTTATTAGGAAATGAAACATAATGAAACCAAATAAAACACTAGTTTTTAAGTCTATTTATTCAGACTGATACTGGACAAATCTACATCTTGTATTTATCTTATTATAGTATGAATAAGGTGATGCACACATCTTAATCCATTCAGAATCAGAATCAGAATCGTTTTATTGCCATTGTTTGAGAACAGATTCACATTCATTCGGGTCATTAGTGAGCTGGAGCCTATCCCAGCTGACTTTGGTGAGAGGAAGCTGGAGTACCGGGAGAAAACCCATGAACGCAAAAGGGAAAATATGCAATGCCAAAGTTTCTACTGTAAAAATGAAAACAATGCATCTCTGTGATTCAGTCTCATTACAGGTGACAAAAATAAGTCATGCATCCAAAAATAAATCTAAATTTCAGAGCCTACAGGTTTGCAGCATTGCCTCATGCAAAGGGTTTTTGGTGTCACGTCTTTGTGTCCATCCATCTTCTATACCCCATATCCTCATCAGGGTCACGGGTAAGCTGGAACCTATTCCAGCTGACTCGAGAAGGCAGTGTATATGCTGGACTTTGGTGTCTGTATGTTGGGTTATTTGATAACAAATAAATAGTACTGTAAAGAACCCGCATGTCTGCGGTATGTGTGACCCCAGGATGCAGGAACCAGGAGAACGAACGGCAGGTAAGAAGATTTTAATGTATTTAAACAGAGAAGGAAGCAGTCGTGCATACAACGGTTCTCAAAACATAAGCAATCGTGGAGCGCTGAGGAGCAGGCGAGGCAGGCATGAATAGAAGCCAGCTGATTAGCACCAGGTGTGGTGCGGCTGCCAATCAGCAGCAGGTGAGGGGAAAACGGCGCTCAGCGGGACAAGCAGGAAACTGAACCAAAATAAAAGCACTGTTAGGAAATAAACACAAAACAAGGAAGTCCAAACAGAAATGAAGTGACAGATTCCCATTCTAGTATGTCATTGTTGACCCCAGGATTGTAGAGACAGCATATTAGGTAATGATACTTAAATATAGGCCTGGGCAATATGGCCTTAAATTAAAATCTAACATTTTTTGACCAAAAAATCTATTTCCAAATTTTTCCCTACTTTTAAAGAAGCCAGTGAATACAAATGACAGAGATAATTCAAGTTTTTGTTTTCTGTGATCCAAATCCAGTAGTTAAAAATGACACTGCATACACCACATCTTACTCTTAATAAAGTTCTAATTTGAATATTGTTGTTCTTGTAGACCAGATATAAATCTTACTTTTTATGGAATAATTTTCAAAGAACTAAATTAAGAGTTTCCTCTGAGAAGCAACACTTCTGTCTTGGATAAAACACTTCTCTTAACAAACATTTAGCGTTGTTAAATGCATGCAAATAAATAATATCAAACATTAAGATTAATAAAGTTGAAACTTTAACTTCTGTTTTGAATAAAATACTTCTGCTAATGAAAATGTAGTATTACACATTGTATGCAAATAAAAAAATCAAGTAAAAGATTGAGAAGACTACATTATAGTTTTAGTAAGGGAATGAAGGCAGGCTTTTTCATTCACACATCTTGGCGTTGTGCAAAGCGGCCGCTTTAGTCATCGTTCTCCACTGTGTTTCTTCCCCATCATACATACCTGGTGTTAATGAGTCCACCACAATAAGATGCATTTTAACCGGAGATTGTTTGTTATTACGGTCTTGTTCGCCTCGTAGAGTTGCATTTCCTCCATCAACAGGAGGCTCCAGCACCCCCCACAACCCCAATGGGACAAGCGGTAGAAAATGGATGGATGGATGGAACTGGAGGTTTTGGTTTCAGATGCTCAAATAAGTTTGTTGTTCTACTGCCTTTTTTAAACAAACTTTGTAGTGTGCAGTCATTTGTTCCACTCCTGTTGCCACAAAACCAAAGTGCTGACAACACTTCTTTTCTTTGGAAGAATTAGTCTTGTTCTTGTTAGCATTAACATTATCCATGTTTTGAATCTCAGCTGAGGAAGTAAGGGGATGGGCAACGGCTATGGATGCTCATGGGGGCAAAAAGTATGATGGCGTGAGAGGAGAAAAAAATGTGTTTTTAATTTTTTTATGTATTGATAAATCAATATATATCGCCAAGGGCTACTTTGATAAACAAAACTAAAACTAGTGCAGTTAGGGAGTGCACAGAAAGCAAACACCGCTGAGTAGCGTAGCCAAAAGACCTAGAAACAAAGCAGGGTTACAAGCAAAACACAGGGACAGGGTACAGCGGACAGAACTGGCATATACAAATCCTGATTGACAACTAGAAACAGGTTAGTCCTGATTGCTGATCAGGGACAGGTGTGAAAGCCAGCACGCAGACTGGAAAATGGTGCAAAAAGAGGTAAACAAGAAAGGGAAACATAAATAAGAACCCTGGATAGGAAGTAAAACAAAACACAGGAAAATACAGAATCTAAGTCCAAAGTTTATTTGTAAATAACTGGGATAGGCTCCAGCCATCCCCGTGACCTCGAGAGGGACAAGCGGTAGAAAAATGGATGGAATTCACATTTAGAGCAGTAATAGTAAGTACAAATTGATGAATAAAAAATACTAGGGGTGTGCCATTTAGGCACTTATTGGTTTGATTATGATTTGGGGTGCTTGATTATTGAAGAATTATAACGATTATCGATGCATCTTTTCCCCCCATACAGAATTTCTTTTGATCAATGTATATTTCAAATAAATAAAGTAAACATATCAGAAATAACGATCAAATACATTTACCACGACAGAAAGCTGTTCTTATTATACAATGTGTAATACATCAAGTGCCAATTTAAAAATAAAACTTATTTTAACCTAAATTACCTGCAATTTTCACTGATTTTGGTACTTAATACAAACAAATTCTCTCAAAATAATAAAACATTTCAAGCCAGATGTTTTTCAAATAACTTGTTTTGACTCAAATAATTAGCTTTCATATTCAACTAATTTAATACTGTACAAGTAGGAATAGTAAATGTTAAGATTTTGATTCCATTTTCGATTCTGCTTAACGATTCGGTTCTTGTATGGATTCACATTTGAATAAAAGGATAACAAACAGGTTGGTTAGCATTAACTTTGTTTAGTTCAGAAGAAACATGAATATACACAGTTAAAAGTGGAGGTCAAAGGGCTCGGAGGGTTCCCCATGAGATGGCTCTGCGTTGCGTTTATTCCATACTGCCACTGCTCCAAGCGGGGTGCAAACCCACGTCACCAGGTTAAGAGGTAAGTGTGCTAGCCGCCAGGCTAAAAACTCAAGCTGCTAACCCAGAAAAAAAAATGTATTTAGAAATACCTGTGATATAGTAATACAATTAATCGTCTACTGTATAAAACACAAATATTTTATAAAACTATTATTTTTAAAAGAATAAATGTGCTTACCACTCAAAAGTAAATATAGCTCAGCGAGTGCAAGCACGTCAAGTCCAATAAAACTGTGCATTGTGCAATTCTGCAACCATTAGCTGTAAACATCCACCATTATTTTGCAGAAAAGCAGTTTTTTTCAGGGAGGAAATTAGATTTTTCTGACTAATCACGATGTCGCCGCTGTGGAGAACAATTCTCAGACATTGCGACAGGGAGGAGGCATGCAGCTTTAGACGCTGCTTCATCACGTTTTGCATAAGTATTATTTCATATTTACAGTTAATATTAGCAGATTTTACAATGACGTGCTATCATGACAGGCAGTGTTAGTTATTTTGTTGGTTAACTGTAACATTAACAGACAACAAGCTTAAATGGCCGCTGGTGGAGATTCACTTCCGGGATCAAAAACACATCATTCATTCAAAGTTTTCACATCCTGTTTTTGCTGATGTTTCTGGTAGTATTTCCTGTCTTTGATTAAAAATCCACTTTAAAAGTATTGCAAGTGACGGCGTGGCGAAGTTGGTAGAGTGGCCGTGCCAGCAATCGGAGTGTTGCTGGTTACTGGGGTTCAATCCCCACCTTCTATAGTCACGTCCGTTGTGTCCTTGGGCAAGACACTTCACCCCTTGCTCCTGATGGCTGCTGGTTAGCGCCTTGCATGGCAGCTCCCGCCATCAGTGTGTGAATGTGTGTGTGAATGGGTGAATGTGGTAATACTGTCAAAGCGCTTTGAGTACCTTGAAGGTAGAAAAGCGCTATACAAGTATAACCCATTTATCATTTATCATTTAAGTTGCCCTTTTGTCATCTTTTATCATGAATAACTCCCCAGGTTTTGTGCTGCTTCCGCACCGTGCGTGGCACCCAAAGGAATCATTAGATAATGGTGTCACGGCGGGTGGGGGGTCGCAGCTTACTCCAGGGTTCTTTCCCCCGGGATGCAGACAGACCACTCCGGACAAGACGTGCAGGTAGGAACATGATTTATTCTTTGAAATCAAACAAGTACCAAAAACAGAAAACAAGCAGAAGGACAACATGCCGATCGCATTGGAAGCTAAGGCTACCACTTAGCATAGACTTGGAGACAAGAAATGCTCACGTAACAGGTTGCGTGTAGCAAACAATGAAGCCAGGCTGACTCACCGACAAAGGCAGGCTTAAATAATGCCTCTGATTAGTGCTCGGGAAACAGGTGAGCGTCCCGAACACCAATCAGAGACAGGTAAGCACCCATGGTAACTAAAAACAAACTCAAGGGTGCACAAAAACAGGGAGTCCAAAACTAACAGAAAATAACAAAACATGATCCGGGCTAGGGATCATGACAAATCGTTAACAAAACTGGCAAATGATTCCCAGGAATTGAAAAAGTGGGTGCCGGTTCTAAAGAAGAACTGGTTTTTGATTGCCATCCCTAGTTATGTGTAACATTAAAGTTTGTTATGTCCTTTTGCTTCCAAACCCAGTTTGTGCACGAGTCATGAGTGCGGAAAACCCCCCAAAAATAGCTGTTGGTGTGGTTACGGCCGACAGTAGCCACATTTGCAACAAAATGATTGTTAATCAACCAACTCCTTGTCATTTGTAACTAGACGGCAGACACTACAATACAGTCTATTCCCTGTAAACTGTTCAGGTAACTTTTGTCTTTCCGATCAACTACAAGGTTGTTGCGGTTGTGTTGATGTGATTTCACTTATGAAAAATTATTACTTGTTAAACAGTTGCTTTTTGATGTTGACTGTCACGTGCTCTGTCGTGACGCATCGAAGAATGGACGTATCGTCACACCTCCAGGTGACATACAGATAACTAGCCACATTAGGTATAGCTTTAAAATCCATTGTATGGTGGCAGGTAAGGAAACAAATGGAAACGCCACGACACGATTACAAAAGCCACAACAATGAAAACGCTACAAAACAACATTCATCCATCTTCTTCCGCTTATCCGAAGTCGGGTCGCGGGGGCAGGAGCCTAAGCAGAGAAGCCCAGACTTCCCTCTCCCCAGCTACTTTGTCCCGCTCTTCCCAGGCCACCTGGGAGACATGATCTCTCCGCCGTGTTCTGGGTCTTCCTTAGGGAGGCGTTCGGGGGGCATTATAACCAGATGCCGGGACCACCTCATCTGGCTCCTCTCGATGTGGAGGAGCAGCGGCTTTACTCTGAGCTCCTCCTGAATGACATAGCTTCTCACTCTAAGGGGGAGCCCGGCCACCCGACGGAGGAAACTCATTTCGGCCACTTGCATCCGTGATCTTGCTTTTTCGTTCATAACCCAAAGCTCATGACCACAGGTGAGGCTAAGGACTTAGATCGACCAGTAAATTGAGAGCTTTGCCTTCCCGACCAGGACCATTGAATGAGCGCTGACTTAGACAAATTAAAGATAATTCTAGAAAGAGTCATTGTTGAGTCACAAAACAGGCTTTCTCAACACGTGCATGCTAAGTAAATGGAAGATGTTGAATGTGACAATACAATGCTTCTACCAGAGCACAATCACGCCCTGCAATAGCTTGAGCGCTTACCCTTGTTGCAGTGGATAAACAGCGGTTAAAAAATTCAACCAGCCTGTTTCCCATCCATTGAACTAAAAGAAGAGCTTTGGGCTGTACATCAATGTGACATCCTAGATCATAGCCTGGGATCTCTGCGGGCTCATTTATAAGGCTTGTATACACTGAAGACCCCCAAAAAAACTCTGTGCTGCAGTTTCCAATCTCAAGATCAGAAAGAACAGGAGTGGGCCCATAAGTATCCCCGGAGAGGGAATACATTTCAAATTCTGAATACAAAGAAGAGACAATCTAAGGAAAAATGGAAACAATTTGCGCCGTTTAAGATTATGCTTGAAGGAAAGGGTTATGATTTTCCGGAAATGATGAGCGAGCAGGCATGTAAGGCACACTTAATTACGCACCTTTTAATGACTCTGTTGAGATGATGTCTTTAAGATGAGATCATTAAGATGGGAGTGGAGCAGCAAAGGCTATAATAACCAGCATTTTAAACGCTGAAGTCTATAAATTTGCATTGTGGGAAAGGCTTTATCGGAGAATGAGGCGTGCATTGCCACTTTTTGAAATGTAAGGACGAGCAATTTATGGCAGTCTGCAATTATTATACATTTGTTCATTTTTGCACTCCAGTCAATCTAATTATCTTTATTCCTGTATTTATCTGAGTTCTAAAGCAGAGGCGCAAACGTTGATAAAGACTTGCAGCCGTTAGGGATGTTGTGGCAAACTTTTGTGCATGAAAAACAGTCTTTCAAGAGTACAGACAAAATTATTCTATATACACATTTTCAAGAAAGCAGGGGCTTACCAAAATACCAATGCAATAAATATTTAAATAATCTAAGTATTTTACCGAAAAGCGGAAGAATATGGATGGATGGATGGAAGTATATTTACAACACATGCAATGGTGACTCGAAAATCAAGTGGTTATAATATAATATAGCATAATATAACATAAACATAATACAAAAGTGTAAATGTAGAGTTTACTTTATGTATTTTTTCTCCTGAAAATAAATCTGGCAGTCATGTCCATAGTGTTAATTAGTTTTTGAGTGATAACAGGCTGTCCATTGCCAGACTCAATATGCCGCCGCCTCTTGGTGTGACGTCATCTACAAAACTGGAGTCCATTTCCCTGCATAAACAGTGTGGATAAAGGCATGTAAAAATGTTATTTGGATTGCTTACTTTTGTTGCATGGTCAACAATTACTTCAAAACTGATATGATATTATAAGCAAAAAAGAAATGTGAAATAATCCCCCATCCCCACCGATACCATAGCCTGTGTTTCCTCATTCTTCTTTAGAATTTCCTCAAGAAGCTTAAAGAAAACATTAGTAGAAGAGGACACAAAATACAATACCAGCTTACCTTACCTTTTTTCTCTTTTGTTTTTAAGCGCCGGGCCTGCATTTCTTTCTCATTTTTCGTAGGTTCTGACTCAGTCTTTCTCCCCTCAAATATGCTCCTAATTTTCAGTACCACATTTAGCTTAAGTGTTTACATTTATCCCCATACAAACTCTAACCAAAGCCCTTCTTCTTCAAAGTCAGAATCATTAAAATAATTGCTGCAAAATACAATTCTGTCGCTTGGTCCGTACCATTTTACGCGAGTCAATTTGAGTGGAGAGTTCCATATTTGTCCTCTTATTCCCATCATTTGGAAATGTATGCAGGCTGACCCCTTTGGTTGTATTGCTACAACCTGCAACAATGCATCTGGCAGACATATTTGCCAATTTCTTCAAATTCTGTGTGAAAATTATTGTGATGCGAGATGAAGATGCTACAAAACACATACTGTGCAATATGAAATGCTGCTGCTCGCCTTTTAACTGGCACTAAAAAACATGAACACATTACCCCCATTTTAGAATCCCTTCACTGGCTCCCAATTCATTTTAGGAATCATTTTAAAATATTGTTGTTTGTTTGTTAAATCTCTTAACGGATTAGCGCCACAAAATTTGTCAGACCTTTTAAAAATGTACACCCCCACAAGGTCTCTGAGGTCAGCTGATCAGTTTCTTCTTGTCGTCCCAAAAACCCGTTTAAAATCCAAAGGTGATTGTGCATTTTCTGCTCTGGCTCCAAAACTTTGGAACAATATCCCTATTGTTATTCGGACGGCTCCCTCTTTAATGACTTTTAAATCACGTCTTAAAACTTATTTTGACTGGCTTTTAAACCACCATGAGAGTTGTTTGATTTTAGTCTATTTTATTTTCTCTGATGTATTTTGTGTATTTACTCGTTTATAGTTAAATGTTTTATATTACTGACTCTTCTAGTATAAATGTCTGTGAAACTTCTATTGTTTTTTGAAATGTGCTATACAAATAAATTGTATTGTATTGGATTGGAAATTGCCTCTCGTCTTCTGTAGGCGACGTCAGCAGCATTTTGAAGCGAAAAGTGGATGTTCCAAAGTGTGATGAAACTTTCATTATGGTGTCTATTTTGGGGGAAAATGTTACCTTCTGTAGGTCCAGAACGAGGAAATAAGTGCCAATCTTGTCAGCATTATATCTAAAATCTCAAGTCAAAGTATTTCAGATGAGCAGCATTGGGTGAATGATGTCATTGCAGGCTGGACCAATAATCGCGATACCAATACCATCTGGTGTTTCGGTATTTTGGTGTATAACTTCATTTTATTTATCTTCATATTTTTATTAAACATTTATCTATTTGTTTGTGTTACAATTTGAACACAGGGAGTTAAACATGTGTTAGCAATTGCTATGAAAAGTAAAAGGGGTGGAATTAAATCAACTCTGCTTCTTCCTACTCTATTTCGGACATAATTAAAAGATAAACTGGAAATATGTGATGTATCATATTGTAACAGTATGCAATTTTTAAATAAAGTAGTACCAAAACCATAACCATGGAAAGCCACACCTCTGTTAAGATGGTGTGTGATTTGGTTATCCATTAATGCAAGATTATGGCTATAATCACTTCACACGAAGCAGCAAGATACAAAAAAAAAGCAGTGTAGAGACCTACTGTAACTAAATAAGGCACCAAGTAAAAATAGGAGGAAGCAGACATAACAGAGAACCTAAGAAGTGGTTAAGGAATGACGCCACATAACGCTAACTACTAGAGAGCGAAATGATTTGTAAACAAAACAGAATACCAGACATAAATGACGGAGCGGTGTATAGAAAAATTCAAGGTCGTACTATAAGTCGTCACAGGAAATAGAGTGGAATAAACAATATGACGTTCGGCGTGGTGCTATCAAGAAATTACATAAATAAATCACAAGCATATGCAGTGTCAAATGGGACAAGCATAAATACATCTTCAGATAGTTGTATAAAACCATTTTAAAGCACTAATTACAAAATGAAGGACAGCGCCACCTGTAGTTCCCTGAACAGCAGTCAAGGGGCAGCATTAAGAACCAAAACAGGGAAACAAAGGTAACGAAAATAATTTACTGCATTTGAAAAATGCAATACTGCAGAGAGACATATGAGAGACATTGCAAAAAGACAAATGATGTTATTGTGTGTTGTATGTCTTACTTTATTTGATTTTCTTACTTCATTTGGAGCTGTTAATAAACACACATTTGGATGTTAAATAATTCGAATTGTGCCTAGTCTAAAGAGACGTCAGACTGTACAAAATGCGGCTGCCAGACTTTTGACCGGTGCACCCAGAACAGCCCATAGCACCCCTGTTCTATCCAGTCTTCATTGGTTTCCAGTTAAATTCCGCATTGAGTTTAAAGGCCTACTGAAATGGGATTTTCTTATTTAAACGGGGGTAGCAGGTCCATTCTATGTGTCATACTTGATCATTTCGCGATATTGCCATATTTTTGCTGAAAGGATTTTGTAGAGAACATCGACGATAAAGTTCGCAACTTTTGGTCGCTGATAAAAAAGCCTTGCCTTTACCGGAGGTAGCAGAAGATATGCGCGTGACGTCACAGGTTGTGGAGCTCCTCACATCTGCACATTGTTTACAATCATGGCCACCAGCAGCGAGAGCGATTCGGACCGAGAAAGCGACGATTTCCCCATTAATTTGAGCAAGGATGAAAGATCCGTGGATGAGGAAAGTGAGAGTGGAGGACTAGAGGGCAGTGGGAGCGATTCAGATAAGGAAGGTGCTGTGAGAGGCGGGTGGGACCTGATATTCAGCTGGGAATGACTAAAACAGTAAATAAACACAAGACATATATATACTCTATTAGCCACAACACAACCAGGCTTATATTTAATATGCCACAAATGAATCCCGCATAACAAACACCTCCCCCCTCCTGTCCATATAACCCGCCAATACAACTCAAACACCTGCACAACACACTCAATCCCACAGCCCAAAGTACCGTTCACTTCCCCAAAGTTCATACAGCACAAATATTTCCCCAAAGTTACGTACGTGACATGCACATAGCGGCACGCACGTACGGGCAAGCGATCAAATGTTTGGAAGCCGCAGCTGCATGCGTACTCACGGTACCGTGTCTGCGTATCCAACTCAAAGTCCTCCTGGTAAGAGTCTCTGTTGTCCCAGTTCTCCACAGGCCAATGGAAAAGCTTGACTGTCATCTTTCGGGAATGTAAACAATGAAACACCGGCTGTGTTTGTGTTGCTGCAGTCGGCCGCAATACACCGCTTCCCACCTACAGCTTTCTTCTTTGCTGTCTCCATTGTTCATTGAACAAATTGCAAAAGATTCACCAACACAGATGTCCAGAATACTGTGAAATTTTGCGATGCAAACAGACGACTTAATAGCTGGCCACCATGCTGTCCCAAAATGTCCTCTACAATCCGTGACGTCACGCGCAGACGTCATCATACCGAGACGTTTTCAGCAGGATATTTCGCGCAAAATTTTAAATTGCACTTTAGTTAGCTAACCCGGCCTTATTGGCATGTGTTGCAATGTTAAGATTTCATCATTGATATACATATAAACTATCAGACTGCGTGGTCGGTAGTAGTGGGTTTCAGTAGGCCTTTAAGATTTTAGTCCTGACATTCCATGCGTTGCATGGTGGGGCCCCTCAGTACATCACTAACTTACTATGCCCCTACTCCTCAGGGCGCAGTCTCCGGTCTTCAGGCCAGGGTCTTCTAAAGATCCCAAAAACATGTTTTGGTGAACGAGGGGATGGGCCAAATGCAGAGGACAAATTTCACCACGCCTAGTCTAGTGTGTGTGTGACAATCATTGGTACTTTAACTTTAACTTAAAACCCGTGGAGACCTGGCATTCCAGGCTATAGCTCCCAGACTCTGGAACAATTTGCACCAGTCCCTCCGTGATTTTGACTGTGTTGAAACTTTTAAGAAACATTTGAAAACTTATCTTTTTAGTAAAGCTTTTAGTTAATGCACCTTTTAACTATCATTTTTAATCCACTTTGTATAATTTTTATGATGTTGCCCCTGTTGTTTTAATTGAATTGATGTTTTACTTCACCAATGTTTTGTACAGCGCTTTGTGATTTTATCTGTGAAAAGCGCCTTATAAATACAATGTACTTACTTACTAATTTACTTACTAGTCATTTATATTTTTGTAAGTACAATACAGTGAAAATGAATGGCGAGTGTTAGCGTGACCCCAGGATGAAGAGAAAGGTATAGTGACGTGCAGGTAAAAGTTATGTTTCAAGAAACATGACAGACAGAATAAAATATGTAGCAGAACCCAACCAACAGCATATGCATGCAGCATGTACAAACAACTAACCAGCACGGTCTAGAAAATGACACTGGAAGATAAACCCTCCTAATTGGCAATTGGGGACAGGTGAGCCTTCTAATTGCCAACCAGGAACAGGTGATAACAGTACTCATAAGAGGGGTTAAGTAACTGCCTAACCTGCTAACAAAGGAAGAAGAACTAAGAAAATAAGAGTGCAGACAGGTAATGATAAAAAACAAAGGAGAACAATGAAGTCCAAAACTGTCAAGGGGGATAAGGTAATGGAATGTTCAAAAAACTTTAGAAAAAAAAATATATATATTTTGTTTGACAAAGGCAGCACGGTGAAACAGGGGTTAGTGCATGTGCCTCACAATACGGAGGTCCTGAGTAGTCCTGGGTTCAATCCCGGGCTCGGGATCTTTCTGTGTGGAGTTTGCATGTTCTCCCCGTGACTGTGTGGGTTCCCTCCGGGTACTCCGGCTTCCTCCCACCTCCAAAGACATGCACCTGGGGATAGGTTGATTGGCAACATTAAATTGGCCCTTGTGTGTGAATGTGAGTGTGAATGTTGTCTGTCTATCTGTGTTGGCCCTGTGATAAGGTGGCGACTTGTCCAGGGTGTACGCCGCCTTCCGCCCGAATGCAGCTGAGATAGGCTCCAGCACCCCCTGCAACAACAAAAAGGACAAGCGGTAGAAAATGGATGGATGGATGGATGGATGTTTGACAAAATAAAACGTGTTATTTACAAAATAATGTAATATGCCTAGAAATTATACCGTGCAATGTACCGTGCAAAGGTTTGTTTAGATTTACAAGGTGAAACTAATATAATGACATAGGCTCATAACAAGCAACATGAGATATTTCAAACCTTCATTGTCTATTTTGTTTGTTTGTATTATTAGCAGAGGTGGGACCAAGTCATTGTTTTGCAAGTCACAAGTAAGTCTCAAGTCTTTGCCCTCAAGTCCGAGTCAAGTCCCGAGTCAAGACAGGCAAGCCCCGAGTCAAGTCCAAAGTCAAGACTGGAAAGTCTCAAGTCAAGTCCTAAGTCCTGCATTTTGAGTTTCGAGTCCTTTCAAGTCCTTTTAACCACAGACTAATATATTAACACAGATTGTGTATGCTTTTCAAACGCTGTATTTATTTATTAAAACAAGTGCATTTTAAATTGCAGGAAAGAAAATTGTGCTGACATTGCACTTTACAATAGCACTATTAACCAGTCATTTTAAACATTAACTCATTCCTTTACAGAACAAACACATTGAAAAATAAAGTGCAAATGTACTTATTTGTACAAAAGTGTTAACATTGAAAAAACATGACATATACGTGAACATAACAAAAAAGTTGTACTTTTTATATGTCAGGGCCCTATGCTGCATTGCATTTGCAAAAGACCAAATTAGCCAAGAGTCTGTCAGTCATTTGTGCACGATGGGGGCGTAGTATGATGCCACCATGGCTGAAAACTCGCTCCACTGGAGCACTGGAGGCAGGCACTGCCAAGACTCTCATGGCCACTCGGAACAGTGAAGGAAGAGTCTTCATGTTCAATGCCCAGAACAAAACGGGGGAGAGAGTTGTTTTGGGTTAGTGCACTACTTGTAAGTGTATCTTGTGTTTTTTATGTTGATTTAATTAAAAAAAGAAAAAAAATATATATATATTTCTTGTGCGGCCCGATACCAATTGATCCACGGACCAGTACCAGGACGCGGCCCGGTGGTTGGGGACCACTGAGGTAAAAAACCAACAGTATGTCAGAAAGCTAGCTAAAACGGTACACATATTCATAATATAGTATACATTTTAACTGACCTTTATTTTACTATTTTTGTCTTTTTTTAGGTGGCTAAAATACGCGGTGCTGCTGACCGCCGTCTAACGTTACGTGTGATATATTGACTAACGTAACCCTGCTTAAAAAAAAATCACTGAACAAAAAGTATGAATAAGGTAGTGAACTGCAACAGATTCCCGTGTTTGCAATAACATTATAACGTTAGCAGTGAGTTTACAGCCTCACTGATTTAACTACACAGCAAATAAAAGTCACGTTACTTAGCCAATAAACGTTATCTTACATTCAAAACTTACCGTTCTTTGTGCAACTTCAAATGCCGGACGAAGTTGGAAGTTGTTGCCTCTCCATCAGTAATTTTCGAACCGCATGTGTTGCATACTGCAAACCGTTTTGTGTTGACCACCTAGTAATTTTTATACCCAAACAAAATTATTTTAGGTATCATTTTTTGTTCACTGGCGTGTGGTTTGGACATGTCTTCTTCGTTGGTTGTCCTGCAATTTGATTGGATGAATGCTGTGTGATGAAAACAAAGTAGATCTAATTTGATTGGCTGTTGTACTGAGACCACACCAGCTGACACACGCAACGCTGATAGACAAGTACACAATGAAAAATACGGAGCGCTCCCGAATAACTTTTTCATCTTTGGGTTTTGGGGAAAGTAGCAAGTCATGTCAAGTCATGTCAATTCAAAAGGCTCAAGTCTTATTATTTATTTGTGTGTGGCGTCGCGCGGGTCTCACTTCCTGTTGGATGGGGTCCGTGCCCGTGTGGCCCGACCTTGCGCTGTGGGGTCTCTGTTGGTGACTTGGTGTGGTGGCGGCGCAGCCCCCGTGTCTGGTCTGGATGCTGTGTCCCGGTTGTTTGGGCGGTGGTGTGTTTGTGCGGGTTTGGGTTGGGGTGGGGGGCCTTTTGGTTGGGGGGGTTGTTGGTGTCTCTTGTTTGCGTGTTGGCGTTCGGGCTGACCGGCGGGCTGGCGCCGGCTGGTCTCCGTGGCCCTGGTGGCGTGTGGTTGCTGGTCGCAGTTTTTCTTTGATCGCTTTAATTTGATTGGCTGGTGCTGGCTGTCTGGGGTTATTGCGGCTGCTGTTTCTGCTGCCGTTTGTTTGTGGTGTGGGCGCCCGTGGCTGCTGGGTCTGGTGCAGGGGTGTGGCTGATGTTGTGACTGGTGGCAGCGCGCGCGCGTGATGGCTGTCGGGGCTGACGAACTGTGTATATGTATGTATATGTGTGTGTATGTATGTATGTTTATATATGTGTATGTGTACATATGTGTATGTATATGTATATATGTGTATGTGTGGGTATGTATACGTGTATGTGTGTATGTGTATGTGTGTATGTATGTATGTATGTATATTTCTGGGGGTACGCTCTGGGCCTGCCTGTCAGACGGGGGTCGACGCCTCAGGCTACTGCATCCGAACTGCGTGTCTGGAGCTCCTGGGTCCCGCTGTCCATCCCTTCCGGGTGCCCGTCTTGGTTGGGGCCTGTTGGGCCTAGTCCCTGCGTCTATTGTGGTAGCTTGGTGCTGCAAGGTATTCCGAGGTGCTGCGAGTCGGCCAGTTGCTGGGGTAGTGACCTTGTTTGTCAGCATGTCTGTGATCTTCTTTTAATTCTTTTTTTTTTAAATTAATTAATTAATTTATTTATTTATTTATTTATTTTTAAAATATATTTTATTAATATTATTTTTTAATTTTTCCCCTCCCTCAGGGGGGGGGCTCGGCGGGGCGGTTGCTGGTTGTTCCATCTCCATCGTTGGGGTCCCTGCGGGTGGGGTGGGTGGTTCCCGTGGCCCTGTGCCTGGGTGGTCCTGCGGCGGCCGGTTTGGGTGGGGTGGCCGGGGGCTGGCCTCGCCGCGCTCTCCGGGGGTGGGGGGTGGGCTCGTGGGGGCCCGGTTGCCGGTGGGGCGGGGGCGGTCTTCCCGTCCGGTTGCGGGGAGTCTCTGGGTCCTTCGGGCGGGGCGTCTCGCCTTTCTGCCCGTGTGGGGTGTGGTCTCTCGCTGGCTTGGGGTCTGGCTGTCCCCTGCTTTTCTCGTGCCCTGTCCTCCGCCGGGTGCGTCTGTCTGCGGCCTGCTGCTGGCCCTTGTGGGCGGTACGGTGGGTCGGGCTCTGGGGTTCCTGTCGCTGGCCGGCTTGGCTGCGTGGGGGCGGTGGTCCCTGGTTCCCTGGGCACCACGCCTCCTGTTTGTGGGTTGGGCTCTCGGGGGTGATGGGGCCGTGCTCTGGCTCCCACGCACTCTGGGAGTCGAATGTATTGTACATGCAAATTCACGTATGCTCACATACGTACATAGGTACCTACGCTCCCACATACATACACAAATACAGTACATATTTACCTACCTAATGTTCGTACATCCACACGCACATTCAATATACAAACATACACATACTGTACATATACATTCACTGTACAAACACATATACACATTCTGTACATATACATTCATTGTACAAACACATATACACATTCTGTACATATACAAGTACATATGCATACTTACACTCATGCACATAATCACGTTTCATCAAACATATATTAACGTTGTTGCCCTAGGGTAAACTGGGTGTAACACATGGCACACTGACAAAGCTTAACCTATTGTGACTATAACAATCTACAAGGTTAATGTAGGTTGCTTCTCTTTCTCCCCCTCCATTTTTCTGCATTCTTTCGTATCTCAAGTTATCATTACGTATATGTATTGTTGTATTTAAACAACTGTATTGTTGATAATAAAGGTAAATTATTGGTATTGTTCATTATCAATAGCGCTATTTCTATTGGTATTTGTATTGATCCATTTGTAGTGTAATAATGCTCATTGTCATTTCTGTATTATTTTTTATTTTTCGCTAACTGCTTATTTGCTATTACTTTTACCATCATATTTGTACATGTCATATTTGCTGATGTTGCTCTATTGTTGTTGTTGTTGTTGTTTGCTGTTGTTGTTTTTGTCTCTCTGTCTAATCCCCCTCTTGTCCCCACAATTTCCCCCTCTGTCTTCTTTTTTTTTTCTCTTTCTATCCCCTCCTGCTCCGGCCCGGCTGCACTAAATGATAATATAAATACATTTAATAAAGTCAAATACAAATAAGGCAACAAGAGAAGTATCCTACACTTCTCTTTTGTAAAGTAAATCTGAACAGCCGACATGGGCATCTACATCAACTATATGATTTGCCTGAGAAGCTGGACAGGACAAAAAAAAAAAAAAAAAACAAAAAAAAAAAACAAAAGGCTCAAGTCCAAGTGAAGTCACAAGTCATTGATGTTAAAGTCTAAGTCGAGTTGCAAGTCTTTTTACATTTTGTCAAGTCGAGTCTAAAGTCATCAAATTCATGACTCGAGTCTGACTCGAGTCCACACCTCTGATTATTAGCCCTTTTCACTGTTTTGCATCAATGTTTTGTGAGTGCCATATAACCAATATCAAGCTGTGTTGGATCAAGAACTGTCAAAAACAGCCTAATTACACAACCAATTTGTTTAGTTACTAAATCATTTATGTATAATGATGTCAACAATGGGGTTGTGTATGTCACGCGCCTGGTCTTGCCCCTGTTTGTGTTCAGCCTTGGGCTTGAACCTGGGTCCCCCAAATGAGATCTGACTGCCCGAATCATGAACTGTCAGCAGTCTCTATGTCTCGTGCTATGCTTCTATGGTGTGAGGGAGTGACGTTTACCAATGTACACTTGTCACATACACTATATAGCCAAAAGTGTTTGGCCGCCCATCCAAATGATGAGAATTTTGATGAGATGATGAGATTTCCAGCGTGGAACTGTCATAGGATGCCACCTGTGCAACAAATCCAGTCGTGACATGTCCTCGCTCCTAAATACTCTAAAGTCAACTGTCGGCTTTATTATAAGAAAATGGAAGAGTTTGGGAACAACAGCAACTCAGCCACGAAGTGGTAGGCCACGTACACTGACAGAGAGGGGTCATTATGGTGGAATTATGGTGTGGGGTTGTTTTTCAGGAGTTGGGCTTGGCCCCTTAGTTACAGAATACCAACACATTTTGAATAACTCCATGCTCCTAACCTTGTGGGAACAGTTTGAAGCGGGCCCCTTCCTCTTCCAACATGACTGTGCACCAGTGCACAAAGCAAGGTCCATAAAGACATGGATGACAGAGTCTGATGTAGATGAATTTGACTGGCCTGCACAGAGTCCTGACCTGAACCCGATAGAACACCTTTGGGATAAATTAGAACGGAGACTGAGAGCCAGGCCTTCTCGACCAACATCGGTGTGTGACCTCACCAATGCGCTTTTGGAAGAATGGTAGAAAATTCCTATAAACACACTCCGCAACCTTGTGGACAGCCTTCCCAGAAGAGTTGAAGCTGTAATAGCTGCAAAAGCATCATATTGAACCCTATGGGTTAGGAATGGGATGGCACTTCAAGTTCATATGCGAGTCAAGGCAGGTGGCCAAATACTTTTGGCAATATAGTGTATGTACTGGCTGGCCTGTGTTACACTTATATTTGTACCAAGCTAATATAAGAGCTTTTCCGGACCTACAATCTACCAGTGAGCGAATCTGACCATGTTCCTCTTGGGAAATCGAGCACATGCTGATTCTGATTCTGATGATGGATTAATAAAGAGGTTGTTTGAGGATATGACAGTTTGGAGCAAGCATGAAATAAACGCATGCACTTGGGCTGTGGGTCTCATAGCAGACCAAAGGAATTTGCATCAAATTTGCAAAATAATTTGCATCTATTTTTTGAAGAAATGCATGTATGTTTATGCACTGCTGCCAAACTGCTATAAAGCATGGCATCGGAGCCCCCAACCTCAACTCAGGGGTGGATCTTTGTTTGCGTGCCTCCTGACTCTGGCATACCTCCACGTTATATTTACAGCAGAGAATACATATCATTGTCCATTATATTCAGTATAATAACAGAAACCGGTCCAACTGTGGATTTTCTTGAAGTGTGAGAGACTAAAATCATGTTATATAACCTGGTTTCAAGAAGGCACGACACATACTGTGTACATTATTACTGAGGTGGCATATTTTTATTTAAAGATTGTGTATGATATGGCTATGATGATATTGTGCTCAAACAGCCTTATACACACGTTGTGATTTACTTTTTTTTTTCAATTAAAACATTGACATTTCTGAATCACTAATGTATTACAATGGATGACTAGCTCTTACTTGAACTCAAACCACAAATAGATCAATGTCCAGTGAATTCACAAATACGCACTCTTTATAGATCCAAGCATGTGGGCAAGTTTGTAATACAAAACGTGTGCTAAGTACAAACACAATTATTTTGAGCCACCTTCGGGAATTACTTCAATTCTGGCTGGCAGCTGAAAACGTGGTTGATCAGCCACATTCGCTGGAATTAATCATGAATTAAATTAACCAGTCCTGAGTGCAGGCAATGCGCTAGGCCAGCTTGCAGAGTAGAAGAATCATCTTTCCACACCAATTTCTTTTAGTGGCATTTCAAAGCAAAACAAAGTGGCTTTCATCATAGTTGTCAATCAATGCAAAGTGTATATATATATATATATATATATATATATATATATATATATATATATATATATATATATATATATATATATATATATATTTATTTTATTTATTTTTTATTTTTTTTAAAGTACTCTATATAGGTGTCTGCAATTTCTTCAAACAGTTGTTGCCAAATTAAAAAGGACCACATTGTGAACTTATTTTCAGTTTTGTATTTGTTAAACCAGCAACTTACATTGTTAACACTTTTAAAACAAGCAACTCATTGGGACTTTAATGATGTGCAATGTGTCACACACATTCCTCTTCTGTCAGTAGGCGATGGGTATTCCCTTTTAGTTGGTTGCACAAGATAAGAATATCCATCAACATTCTGCAACTTAACAAGATGGGAGCACAGACAGGTGGGCTTTAAGGTAAAAGGAAACAGATGGAAGGACTTGTATCAATGACAATTGTATATATTCTACAAAACCCAGAACCAGTGAAGTTGTGTAATTTGTAAATAAAAACAGAATGCAATGATTTGCAAATCCTTTTCAACATATATTCAATTGAATAGACTGCAAAGACAAGATATTTAATGTTTGAACTGAGAAACTTAATACTTATTTTTGCAAATAATCATTAACTTAGAATTTAATGGCAGCAACACATTGCAAAAAAGTTGGCACAGGGGCATTTTTACCACTGTGTTACTTGGCCTTTCTTTTTAACAACACTCAGTAAATGTTTGGGAACTGAGGAGACCAATTTTTGAAGCTTTTCAGGTGGAATTCTTTCCCATTCTTGCTTTCAATAATGAATAAAGCAAAATACGTCCTGGGCCAAAAATCACTACATATTCTCTACTGCTCGCTAGTGTTACCATATCTGAGTTATTGTGCAGAAATATGGGGAAATAACTACAAATGTGCGCTACATTCGCTAACCGTGTTACAAAAAAGATCAGTTAGAATAATACATAATGTTGGATATAGAGAACATACAAACCCTTTATTTATTAAGTCAAAAATATTAAAGTTCGGTGATTTGGTAAAATTGCAAACAGCTAAAATGATGTACAAAGCAAACTATAACCTGCTACCAAAGAATGTACAACAATTCTTCTCAGCTAAAGAGGAGAAATATAACCTTAGAGGAAAAAATAATTTAAAACATTTATATGCACGTACAACACTTAGAACTTTTAGCATATCAGTATGTGGAATTAAATTATGGAATGGATTAAGTAAAGAAGTTAAAAATTGTACTGATATGATCCAGTTTAAGAGGTTTTTCAAAAATAATAGTGCTTACAGAGTACAAAGAAGAAGAATTATGAGAAATACTTCCAACCTTATTGAAAATAAGATATTCTTCAGCTCAGTATGTTAATAATGACTGAATTAATTAATTAATTACATATTACAAAACTGTTGTATACTAATTCATAGATGTTATTTTATTATATAAAAAGGTCAGTAAATGATTCTATATATTTGTAAACGCTTTGAAGTGGGAAAGGGGTAGGATTAAATAAGCTTTGCTTCTTCCTACTCCTTTTCGGGCATGATGTAAAATGAAATGATATGAAATTGTGTGATGTATTATGATGTATGTGTGTTCATGTTCGAAATAAACTAAAGAAAGAAAGAAAGAAAGATGTACAGCTTAAGTTGTTCAACAGTCCGGGGTCTCCGTTGTGGTATTTTAGGCTTCATATTGCGCCACACATTTTCAATGGGAGACAGGTCTGGACTACAGGCAGGCCAGTCTCGTACCCACACTCTTTTACTATGAAGCCACGCTGTTGTAACACGTGGCTTGGCATTGTCTTGCTGAAATAAGCAGGGGTGTCCATGATAACGTTGCTTGGATGGCAACATATGTTGCTCCAAAACCTGTATGTACCTTTCAGCATTAATGGCGCCTTCACAGATGTGTAAGATACCCATGCTTTGGGCAATAAAACACCCCCATACCATCACAGATGCTGGCTTTTAAACTTTGCGCCTATAACAGTCCGGATGGTTCTTTTCCTCTTTGGTCCGGAGGACATGATGTCCACAGTTTCCAAAAACAATTTGAAATGTGGACTCGTCAGACCACAGATCTCTTTTCCACTTTGCATCAGACCATCTTCGATGAGCTCGGGCCCAGCGAAGCCGGCAGCGTGTTCTGAGTGTTGTTGATAAATGGCTTTCGCTTTGCATTGTAGAGTTTTAACTTGCACTTATAGATGTTGCGACAAACTGTAGTTACTGACAGTGATTTTCTTAAGTGTTCCTGAGCCCATGTGGTGATATCCTTTACACACTGATGTCACTTTTTGATGCAGTACTGCCTGAGAGATCGAAGGTCTGTAATCAAATCAAATCAAATCAACTTTTTTTATAAAGCATATTTAAAATGTACCACAGGGTTAGCCAAAGTGCTGTACAATAGGCAGGTTAAAAGATAATACGAGAACCGAGCAAACACAACACAACACAAACAGAGCACGATAAAAAATAACTAACTAAAATAAATAGAACATAAAAACCAGGTTCACAGCAGGTGTATTATGGGGCGCCATAGCAGGATGGATATCACTCAGTGTTAAAAGCCATGGAATAAAAGTATGTTTTTAAGAGAGATTTAAAAACAGGAAGAGAGGAAGCCTGTCTAACACTCAGAGGTAGGTCGTTCCAGAGCTTGGGAGCAGCAGCGGCGAAAGCTCTGTCACCTCTAAGCTTCAGCCTTGTGTCAGGGACCGTCAGTAGCAGCTGATCAGCGGATCTTAGGGATCGGGTGGGGTAGTAAGGCTTAAGGAGGTCAGAGAGATATGTTGGAGCGAGGTTGTTTAGAAATTTAAAAACAAATAAAAGTATATATAATATCATCACTTACATGCAGTGATTTCTCCTGATTCTCTGAACATTTTGATTATATTACGGACCAGCTCGTTGAGAAATGTTGTTCTTACACTGTTCGACAATTTGCTCACGCATTTGTTCACAAAGTGGTGACCCTCGCCCCATCCTTGTTTGTGAATGACTGAGGATTTCATGGAAGCTGCTTTTATACCCAATCATGGCACCCACCTGTGGGATGTTCCAAATAAGTGTTTGATGAACATTCCTCAACTTTCTCAGTCTATTTTGCCACTTGTGCCAGCTTTTTTGAAACATGTTGCAGGCATCAAAATTCCAAATGAGCTAATATTTTTTTTTAAATAACGTTTTCCAGTTCGAACGTTAAGTATCTTGTCTTTGCAGTCTATTCAGTTGAATATAGGTTGAAAAGGATTTGCAAATCATTGTATTTTGTTTTTATTTACGATTTACACAATGTGCCAACTTCACTGATTTTGGTGTTTGTAATTGACTAGGTGAATTTTAAACATATTTATGCGTTGAGGGCAGCAACAAAGGTATCCAATTTGTTACATTACAACTTCTGACTAAAATTCTACGTATCATGGTAAACATGTCAACACACCTAAATATAATTTGCGGCGTACGCCAGGAACCAACTTTTTCAAGTTGTATATAAACATCATTTGTAAAGTAACACGGACTGAAAGTTGGTACTCTTTGCAGACAGTCCTGTTGTTAAGGAGAGAACACACAGAAGCATATCAAAAATAATAACAGAATCAATTATAAACTAAAGAGATGGTTTGACAAAAACAAATTATCCTTGAATCTAAGTAAAACTAAGATGATGATATTCAGCAACAGTAGTAGGACAGTCAAACAAATAGACAGAGACAGAGTAAAATTAAACAAATTCCTTGGTGTAATAATGGACTATAAAATGAACTGGAAATATCATGTAAAAATAGAAAAAATAAGGTGGCAAGACATTTTTTAATAATGAATTAGGCAAAATATATTCTGCACCAAAAATCACTCCATTTTGTTTACTGCTCGCTAGTGTTAGCATATCCAAGTTATTGTGTAGAAATATGTGAAAGAACTACTAAAGTACGCCTTTTTTTACTAACTAGTTGAAAATAATTGTCAGTTTGGATAATACATGATGTCGATTATAGTGAACATTCCCAGCCTATATTTACTCAAATAAAATTTAAACTCAATGATTTTGTGCATTTGCAAACAGCTAAAAATATGGGCAAAGCAAACAATAACCTGTTACACAAGAATCTACAACATGTCTTCTCAACAAAGGAGAAATATAACCTTAGGGAAAAATGTTATTTAAAACATTTGTATGTACGTGCACCACTAAAGACCTTTAGCATATCAGTATGGATTAAGCAAAGAAGTCCAACAATGTTCTAATACGATCCAGTTTAAGAAACAGTTCGCAAAGTGTTTACAAAGTACAAGAAAGAAGAAGAATCTTGATAAACATCTTGATACTTGTTAAAAAAGAGATACTCTTATTTCTCCCATTGAATCACAACTTACTTAACTATTTACTCATGAGAATTTGTATTATTCATTAATCTATTTATTTGTGTTACAGATTGAACACAGGGAGTGAACAAACATGTGTTAGCAACTGCTATGAAAAGTAAAAGGGGTGGGATTAAATAAACTCTGCTTCTTCCTACTGTTTTTCGGACATAATTAAAAGATAAACTGGGAATATATGATGTATCATATTGTAACTGCATGCAATTTTTAAATAAACGAGTACCATAACTATGGAAAGCCACGCTTCTGTTAAGATGGTGTGTGATTTGGTTTGGTTATCCAAGGATGCAGGATTATTGTCATAATCAGTTCATACGAAGCATAAATATACAAAAAAAGTAACAAAAGGAGCGGTGAAGAGACCTACTGTAACTAAATAAGGCATCAAGTAAAAATAGGTGGAAGCAGACAAAACAGAGAACCTAAGAAGTGGTTAAGGAATGACGCCACATAACGCTAACCACAAGAGAGCTAAATGATGTGTAAACTAAACAGAATACCGGACATTTGGAGCTGTTAATAAAACACACAGGAGGTTAAATATTTCGAATTGTGCCCAGTCATTTATTTATTTTATTTTTATTTTTTTGTCATGTCCAGCTATTCAGGCAAATCATATTGTAGATATATATGACCATATTTGCTGTGCACTTTACAAAAAAGAAGTGTGGGATACTTCTCTTGCTGTCTTATTTGTATTTGACTTAATTAAATGGATTTATATTAACGTTTGCCACAGCCGGACCCAAGCAGGAGGGGATATAAAGAAGACAAAAATGGAAGACAGGTGGAAGATGCGGGGACAAGAGGGGGATAAGACAGAGAGACAACAACGACAAACACAAAAATAAGACTTAGACGAACTTTAATGATCCACAAGGGAAATTGTTGCAGACAGTAGCTCAGTTCCAAAGGCTGGAAAGGATAATGCACACAAGGGCACAAAAAGAGGGCGAAAAGGGCACACAAGAGAACCACAACAACAACAGAACAACATCAGCAAATAGGATATGTACACATATGATAGTGACAGCAAAAAGCAGTTAGTGAAGTAAATATTATTAACACAGAAATGACAATCAACATAATTGCACTACAAATGGAGCAATACAAATACCAATAGAAATAGCATAATTGAAAAGAAATAATAATAATAATTACCTCTATTACCAACAATACAATTGTTTCAATTACATAAGGAAGCAGATAAATGGAGGGGAAGAAAGAGAAGCAAACTGTATTAACCTTGTAGATTGTTATAGTAACAATAGGTTAAGCTTTGTCAGTGTGTTTTACCTGGTTTACCTTAGGGCAGGGCTCGGCAACCTTTTGCATCTAAAGAACCATTTGGGCCAGTTTCCACCAAATCAAAACCCACTTGGAGCCACAAAACCTATCATTATATTGAAGTTAATGCTACATATACAGTTTTCTTTAAAATATTGTCACATTATGTTCCTGTCTTATTCTCCCCCCCCCCCATATTTGGCATGTTCTTCTCTTACTGTTTTGTTTTTGTTTTTTTCCCCCAATTGTTTCTATGTAGGTAGACTACCTGACAATTAATCAAGGTCCAACTTTGCTGGATTTCTGTTTTATGATCTGTTATGTTGTCACCAGTTTTAGGCAAATTACTTTGAATGATAAATTATAGTTGATACAGCGATTGAATGTGCTTAGATCGCTGTATCTCTCCATGTCCATGAACTGAATATTGTGGCATGACATGATTATCGCTTCATTGAATCGACCCCGAAAGGGACAAGCGGTAGAAAATTGATGGATGGATGAATTTTTGATGATTATTACCTTATAGTTGTTAAAGTTTTGTGTTTGTTAGTAATGCCGTTATTATGTAGAGGCATTTTGCCCAACACTAGTTGTCAGACGTCTAATTTTCTTCCATGTTTCTTCTTTACTAGGTATTTCCATGCTTCTGTACTTGTACTCTATTCTATCTAAAACTTGTAGATAAAAGAACTGCTGCGTCAAGGCGATATCTGTCGTCCCCCTCCAAATAGTCTTGTGTAGTGTGACGTACGCCTAAGACAAAGTCTAACCTTACATAGCAACGACGCGGCAAAGACTGTAATCGGTTGGCTTTTAGTACTTGTCCTGTGTTGATGCGATTCAATCGTGAGGCATAATGCCCACTTTTGCAAAAATGCTTTCCTTGTTAGCAATTAAAGTATTGTAACACAGGGCCAGTTCTATATCACTCTCAATCCCCCTCTAGTACCATTGTTTACTAGCAACAAAGGAAACTAACAAGGTAAATCATGTTAAGTGTCATGGTTTCTCACCAGAAAACACTGCCTCGAGAATTGAATGGCTGGCGCAGAATTTTGAAAGACTGACTACGGTGCCACCAGGGACAACGTAGTGACTACAGTACACAGAAGCAGAAACTAGCTGGAGCCACAACAGTGGGATAATAGAGCAGCATGCAGCTCCAGAGCCGCAGGTTGCAGACCACTGCCCTAGAGGAACAATGTTAATATATGTTTGATGAAATGTGATTATATGCATGACTGTATGTATGCTTATGGGCTTGTATATGTATATTTATGTTTGTACAGTGAATGTGTGTGTGGATGTATGTATTGTATTTGTGTATGTACTGTATGTGGGAGCGTAGGTACCTATGTATGTGGGTAAGTACCAATGTGTGCACGTAAGTATGTATTAATGAATGGCTATACATATGTGTATATATACAGTATATATATATATATATATATATATATATGTGTATGTATAATTTTGTATATGTGAGTATGTATGTGAATTTGTATGTACAATATATTTGTCTCCCAGTTTGTGCAATTTATATTTTTATCCATCCATCCATCCATCTTCTTCCGCTTATCCGAGGTCGGGTCGCGGGGGCAGCAGCTTAAGCAGGGAAGCCCAGACTTCCCTTTCCCCAGCCACTTCGTCCAGCTCCTCCCGGGGGATCCCGAGGCGTTCCCAGGCTAGCCGGGAGAGATAGTCTTCCCAGCGTGTCCTGGGTCTTCCCCGTGGCCTCCTACCGGTCGGACGTGCCCGAAACACCTTCCTAGGGAGGCGTTCGGGTGGCATCCTGACCAGATGCCCGAACCACCTCATCTGGCTCCTCTCGATGTGGAGGAGCAGCGGCTTTACTTTGAGCTCCCCCCGAATGACAGAGCTTCTCACCCTATCTCTAAGGGAGAGCCCCGCCACTCGGCGGAGGAAACTCATTTCGGCCGCTTGTACCCGTGATCTTGTCCTTTCGGTCATGACCCAAAGCTCATGACCATAGGTGAGGATGGGAACGTAGATCGACCGGTAAATCGAGAGCTTTGCCTCCCGGCTCAGCTCCGTCTTCACCACAATGGATCGATACAGCGTCCGCATTACTGAAGACGCCGCACCGATCCGCCTGTCGATCTCACGATCCACTCTTCCCCCACTCGTGAACAAGACTCCGAGGTACTTGAACTCCTCCACTTGGGGCAAGATCCCCTCCCCAACCCGGAGATGGCACTCCACCCTTTTCCGGGAGAGAACCATGGACTCGGACTTGGAGGTGCTGATTCCCATCCCAGTCGCTTCACACTCGGCTGCGAACCGATCCAGTGAGAGCTGAAGATCTTGGCCGGAGGAAGCCATCAGGACCACATCATCTGCAAATAGCAGAGACCTAATCCTGCAGCCACCAAACCAGATCCCCTCAACGCCCTGACTGCGCCTAGAAATTCTGTCCATAAAGGTTATGAACAGAATCGGTGACAAAGGGCAGCCTTGGCGGAGTCCAACCCTCACTGGAAACGTGTCCGACTTACTGCCGGCAATGCGGACCAAGCTCTGACACTGATTATACAGGAAGCGAACTGCCACAATAAGACAGTCCGTTACCCCATACTCTCTGAGCACTCCCCACAGGACTTCCCGGGGTACACGGTCGAATGCCTTCTCCAAGTCCACAAAGCACATGTAGACTGGTTGGGCAAACTCCCATGCACCCTCAAGGACCCTGCCGAGAGTATAGAGCTGGTCCACAGTTCCACGACCAGGACGAAAACCACACTGTTCCTCCTGAATCCGAGGTTCGACTATCCGGCGTAGCCTCCTCTCCAGTACACCTGAATAGACCTTACCGGGAAGGCTGAGGAGTGTGATCCCACGATAGTTGGAACACACCCTCCGGTTCCCCTTCTTAAAGAGAGGAACCACCACCCCGGTCTGCCAATTCAGAGGTACCGCCCCCGATGTCCACGCGATGTTGCAGAGTCTTGTCAACCAAGACAGCCCCACAACATCCAGAGCCTTAAGGAACTCCGGGCGGATCTCATCCACCCCCGGGGCCTTGCCACCGAGGAGCTTTTTAACTACCTCGGCAACCTCAGCCCCAGAAATAGGAGAGCCCACCACAGATTCCCCAGGCCCTGCTTCCTTATAGGAAGACGTGCTGGTAGGATTGAGGAGGTCTTCGAAGTATTCCCTCCACCGATCCACAACATCCGCAGTCGAGGTCAGCAGAGCACCATCCCCACCATACACGGTGTTGACACTGCACCGCTTCTCCTTCCTGAGGCGGCGGATGGTGGTCCAGAATTGCTTCGAAGCCGTCCGGAAGTCTTTTTCCATGGCCTCCCCGAACTCCTCCCATGTCCGAGTTTTTGCCTCCGCGACCGCTGAAGCCGCACACCGCTTGGCCTGTCGGTACCTGTCTGCTGCCTCAGGAGTCCCATGAGCCAAAAGAACCCGATAGGACTCCTTCTTCAGCCTGACGGCATCCCTCACCGCCGGCGTCCACCAACGGGTTCTAGGATTACCGCCACGACAGGCACCAACTACCTTGCGGCCACAGCTCCAATCGGCCGCCTCGACAATAGAGGTACGGAACATTGTCCACTCGGACTCAATGTCCAGCACCTCCCTCGTGACATGTTCAAAGTTCTTCCGGAGGTGGGAATTGAAACTCTCTCTGACAGGAGACTCTGCCAGGCGTTCCCAGCAAACCCTCACAATGCATTTGGGCCTGCCAGGTCTGTCCGGCATCCTCCCCCACCATCGCAGCCAACTCACCACCAGGTGGTTATCGGTAGAAAGCTCCGCCCCTCTCTTCACCCGAGTGTCCAAAACATGAGGCCGCAAATCCGATGACACAACTACAAAGTCGATCATGGAACTGCGGCCTAGGGTGTCCTGGTGCCAAGTGCACATATGGACACCCTTATGTTTGAACATGGTGTTTGTTATCGACAATCTGTGACGAGCACAAAAGTCCAATAACAGAACACCACTCGGGTTCAGATCCGGGCGGCCATTCTTCCCAATCACACCTCTCCAGGTTTCACTGTCGCTGCCAACATGAGCGTTGAAGTCCCCCAGTAGAACGAGGGAATCACCCGGGGGAGCACTCTCCAGTACTCCCTCGAGTGAATCCAAAAAGGGTGGGTACTCTGAGCTGCTGTTTGGCGCGTAAACGCAAACAACAGTCAGGACCCGTCCCCCCACCCGAAGGCGGAGGGAAGCTACCCTCTCGTCCACCGGGTTGAACTCCAACGTGCAAGCTTTGAGCCGAGGGGCAACAAGAATTGCCACCCCAGCCCGTCGCCTCTCACTGCCGGCAACGCCAGAGTGGAAGAGAGTCCATCCCCTCTCAAGAGAAGTGGTTCCAGAGCCCTTGCTGTGCGTCGAAGTGAGTCCGACTATATCTAGCCGGAACTTCTCCACCTCACACACTAGCTCAGGCTCCTTCCCCCCCAGCGAAGTGACGTTCCACGTCCCAAGAGCCAGCTTATGTAGCCGAGGATCGGACCGCCAAGCGCCCTGCCCTCGGCTGCCGCCCAGCTCACACTGCACCCGACCTCTATGGCCCCTGCTATGGGTGGTGAGCCCATTGGAGGGGGGACCCACGTTGCCTCTTCGGGCTGTGCCCGGCCGGGCCCCATGGGGACAGGCCCGGCCACCAGGCGCTCGCCATCGTGCCCCACCTCCGAGCCTGGCTCCAGAGGGGGGCCCCGGTGACCCGCGTCCGGGCGAGGGAAATCTGGGTCCTTGGTTTGTGTTCTTCATCGAGGTCTTCGAGCTGCTCTTTGTCTGATCCCTCACCTAGGACCAGTTTGCCTTGGGAGACCCTACCAGGGGGCATAGAAACCCCCGGACAACATAGCTCCTAGGATCATTGGGACACGCAAACTCCTCTACCACGGTAAGGTGGCAGCTCAGAGAGGAGTTATATATATATTATTATATATATATTTTATGTGAAAATGTGTCACAGTCGTGCATGGCGGGTGTTAGCGGGACCCCAGGATGAAGAGAAAGGTATAGTGACGTGCAGGTAAAAGTTATGTTTCAAGGAACATGACAGACAAAATAAAGCACATAGCAGAACCCAACCAACAGCATATGCATGCAGCATGTACAAACAACGAACCAGCGTTTTCTAAAAAGGACACTGGAAGATAAACACTCCTGATTGGCAATTGGGGACAGGTGAGCCTTCTAATTGGCAACCAGGAACAGGTGATAACAGTACTCATATCAGGGATAAAGTAACTTCCTAACCTGCTAACAAAGGAAGTGGAACTAAGAAAATAAGAGTGCAAACAGGAAATTATACACAACAAAGGAGAATAATGAAGTCCAAAACTGTCAAGAGGGATAAGGTAATGGAATGTTGAAAAAACGTCATTGAGCGTGATCAGAAAGATGAAGGAAGGTGTTTTAGTGTTCAGCCACTGCACATAATGCTTCTCTAAGTTTCTGTGAAGAACTCTGCTACACTACTTTGCCATTTGTGACCTGACCTGTGCAACCCCTTGATATTTTCTCGAAAGCTGAGTAGCTTTAAAAGCTTTGCATGAAGACTCCAGACAAACCCAAGTCACCTTTATTCCAGTAGTCATAGTGAATAATATGCACAAACTAAGAGGTGGCTTGTGTTCTACAGAGAAAAATATCCTGTTTTTCAGTATTATATGTGTGTGGTTAGAGCTTGCAGTCTAATTGACATAATCAAAGATGAGGGTTTGTATGGATGATTGAGTTTGAGTTTGAGTTTATTTTTACATGCATGCATACAACATGATACATCACAAATTCCAGTTTCTCTTTTCAACATGTCTGGAAAAATAATCGGAAGAAGCATAGCCTATTTAATCATACCTCTTTCCCTTTACCTAGCAGTTGCTAATACTTTTGTTCACTTCCTGTTCTCAATTTATTCACAATATACTCAGTAAGTTGTATTTCATATGGTGAGATAAATAGGATTATCAATAAATTCAGAATGTTTATCATGGTTCTTCTTCTTTGTACTTTGCCAACACTTTAAGTTTGAAGAGTTTCTTTAATTGAATCATATTAGTACATTGTTTGATTTATTTGCTTAATTCATTCCATAATTAAATTTCACATACTGATATACTAAAGTTGTTAAATGGTGTACGTGCATACAAATGTTTTAAATTACATTTTTCTCAAAGGTTATATTTCTTCTCTTTAGTTGAGAAGAATTGTTGTACATTCTTGGGTAGCAGGTTATACTTTGCTTTGTGCATAATTGTATCTGTTTGCAAATTCACTATGTTGTAGAATTTCAGTATTTTTGATTCAATAAATAAGGGGTTTGAATGTTCTCTATATCCAACATTATGTATTATTCTAATTAATTTTTTTTGTAAGACGGTTAATCAATGAAGTGTACTTTTGTAGTAATGACTTAGATATGGTAACACTCGCGAGCAGTAGATAATATGGAGTGATTTTTGGTCTAATGCATATTTAGCTTTATTCATTATTGACGTGTTTCTTGCTAGTTTATGGTATATATTTTTATATGAGATTTCCATATCATCAATCATTATATCTAGAAATTTGGCTTCATTTACTCTTTCAATGTCTATTTGTATTTGTGTTTGATTTTCCCTTCTACTGTTAATGAATAGCATTTTTTAAGTTTTACTGAGGTTAAAGGATAGTCAGTTTCTGTCAAACCATGTTTTTAATTTGTTCATTTCTTGTGTGATTATTTGTATTAGCTTCTGTGTGTTCTCTTCTGAAAAAACACTGTTGTATGGTCTGCGAACAATACTAACTTTAAGTCTTTTGTAACTTTACAAATGTCATTTATGTACAGATTGAACAATTTTGGTCTCAGTGTTGATCCCTGTTCACGCTACAGGATATATTTAGTGTTGTAGGCGTTTGTTCGCCTAGCTTCACATATTGTTTTCTGTTAGTTAGGTAGCTTCTAATCCAGTTTAAGGACAACCCTCGGATGCCATACCGTTCTATTTTTTTCAATGAAAATGTTGTGATTACTTGTGTCAATTGCTTTAGTTAAATCCATAAACACTGCTTGTACACTGTTTACCATCTATTCCATTGGTAATTTCTTCTGTTATTTCGATTAAAGCCTACTCTCAGATGGGGTGTGAGGTCAATGTCCGGAGCTGAGGAGGGAGCTAAGGGGAGAGAGTTCATCTTCCTGACAGCTAAGCGGATAAAAACGTTTTTTTTAATCTGGTAGAGCTAGTTTGGAGGCTACCGTATCGTCTCCCTGGTGGGAGGAGGCTGCAGAGTCTGTGTTTTGGATGGTTGGGGTCACTCACAATGCTGGATGCTTTGCGGTTGATGCGGGTGTTATAGATGTCCAGGAGGGAGGAGAGTGGGATGGCATTGATCTTTCCTTCTGTGTTCACTAGGCATTGCAGGGTCTTGCGGTTGTGGGCGGTGCAGTTGCCATTCCACATAATGATGCAGCTGGTCAGAATGCTCTCGATGGTGCCCATGTGCAAGGAGCACATGATGGGTGGTGGAGCTTGTGCCTTCTTCAGCCTGCGGAGGAAGTAGAGTCACTTCTGTCTTTTCTTGGCCAGTGATGCAGTGTTTTTTGGACCAGGAGAGGTCCTCACTGATGTGCACACCCAGAAATTTGATGTTACTCACTCTTCCACAGCAGAGCTGTGGATAATGAGCAGTGTGTGTTGCATGTTGCCTTTTTGAAAGCTTTGACTCTCCTTGGTCTTGCCCACATTTATTAGGAGATGTTTCTCTCTCTCTGTCTGTTTAGCGTCTTCCATATTGATTGTTTTGCGTCTGCATCTAACTGCCGTTTGTGAGTGCGCGACACGAGCACTACTTGGACAAACATTGCATTGCCAGAGACATTTAAGGGATTTTCTGTGCTGCAGATGGGTTCATTTTAATTATTGTTTTGAATGAGATCAGTAGTAATGATGGATTCATTTACAGTAATGCGTTAATTTTGACAGCCCTCAAATGGTTATGGTGTTAGTTTATTTTTATATATTTTTTAATTTGTATATTATTATTATTGTTATTCATGTATTTATTTATTATTTCAAACATTCATACATTTACAGTATTATATATCAAATACTTACCTTTTCTCATTACAGTAGGTAAGTGCTTGCCCACTTTGACTTACAAGGCCCCATGTTTGTGAGCTGTGATGCCTCCAACACTGCAGTCTGTGCTGTCCTGCCTCAACTGCAGCAGGGGACTGAGCGCCCAGTGGCGTTTGCGTCAAGGGCAATCACTACAACAGAACAAAAGTATTCGGTGGGGATGTGTGGGCAATTTGAGAGGTGGAACATGTACTTTTACGGGCGACACTTCACGCTTAGACGACCGGCTCAAGTCACAAGCCGCTGCGCCTCTACAGGTGGTCCGAGAGAATGCAGGCATATAACTTTACCATGCAGTTAATACCAGGCAGAAACAATGTCTTGGAAGACTTGCTCTCCAGAGCCACACCCAGCACCATGCCAAACTCCACTCAGGACCCTTTGGAGCTGAAGCTGGTTTTATAAATAACGTTTGATTTGATTATGCTGCATGGACCCCTTCAAGCAGCTTTGTCACGTCAGAAGCTCCAAGCAACGTGTTCACACAGCTACCTTTGTTCATCTGAGAGGGCTGGCCAGCAAACGTGCCAAAGGACCTAGCACTTTTCCATTGCGTCAAAGGCGACCTCTCTTATTGGAACAATGTCTGTGTGACACGGGGGATCTTTAAGAATCTACAGGGTCAAGCAATGCTGTAGGAGTCTGGTCTGGTGGCCAGGCATCGACAGAGACCTGGAGGTTATCGTAAAGGACTGTACAGCATGCCTCACCAGTGGCAAGACTGGCTCAACAACTTCTGCAGCCTCTACCCTGGCCGTCAGCACCGTGGTCCCACATCCAACTTGACATCTGCGGGTAGCCCCACAACCTTCATCAGCACTAACGCTTCCTCCATATGTTGTCTATGACCTCCATTCTAAGTGGCCTGAGTTGTGGTCACAGACTTTCTTTCGTCTTTGTTTTCCTGTTGGGGCCTGCCTGGTGTCATCACCACTGACAATGGGCCTCAATTCATCTCGGCCAGTTTTGCTACCTGGGTCCCGATCCGTCGGCCCAATCACAAGCTGCTTTCATTTAGGTACACGCCACGCCAGATCGCCGAACAACTGGGACCAGTCACCTTTCGCCTTGCTGACAGCTCACGTTGGCACACGAGTCGCTAGTGTTGCTGCCATTCACTTCAGATCAGGTAGTGGATCCGCACCACTCTGATGGTGACTGGGTTTTTCCTGATGCAGAGTTGCCTGAGCCACCTGGCCCACCTGACCCAGGTATGCAGGATGACCCTGTTCAGCCTGGGCACCGTACTGTCAGGGCCAAAGGCCTCTCTACTTGGAGGACTGTTACAGACTTAAAAAAAAAAAGGTTTAATTGAGCAATGGGCTAGCCTGTCGTGTGGCAGAATAATCCACAAGGCTAGGCGGGTGACCCAGGAGTCTGCTCGGCTACCCAGTTAGGTTAGCTATGTGTTTTATTTTCTGTTTTCATGTAAATCTTTGCAATTATTATTGTTGTTGACATCCTTTAAAGGGGGGAGTGACTGAAGCAAAAACCCAAGCTCGGTGCTGATGTTAGTGTGTTACAACAGTGAAGTGTGGTGCCATAAAGAAGTTCGACCAGCGCTTGTTGGAAGTGTCGTAAATGAAAATAAACAGCCGTGTGAGCAGACAGTCAAGTCTGTGTATCTTTGGATATAATAATTTCCAGGTGGTAATAAGCGCTTTGGCAGAGGTAACAATTGACAACAGGGAATTGTCTAATTCTTTCATTATTACTTGTTGTTAAATTCTAAATGTAATTAACAGTGTAATCTTATCTTATCGTGTGTCTTCTCTGCCTACATACTGCATGAGACTCCAGCAATGTATTTGTTGTTTTGATGTCCCATTGCCTATAAATGTTCCCACATGATGCTGGCGATGACACAAGTTTGCCGTATATAAATTAACAATGCTGTTCCTTCCTCTCAGTGCTTGTCAGCTTGCGTGCCTCTCCCTTTGATGTTTGCACTGAAGAACAACACTGAGACATACACTTGTTCTGTTTTTGTTTTTGAGAGAATTTAGTTTTTTGTAGTTTTCTTTTTCAGAGTGCACTTTCCCCTCTGTGTGAAACACAACAACAGTTGCTTTGTGTCAAACAGATGGTAATAAATCATAAATAATATTTGTGGATATTGTGAAAAGGTGAAACCCATTTTGTTTTTTCACTTTGCCTTATGTTTCTTCTGCAATACCAATGCTTACAAAGTGTTTTTATCAGATGGCATTTTGTCTTAAAATGTACGGGCAAATGTTTGTATTGTGAAACTTTAGGTGAAATACAAATTACATATTGGAATATATAATGGTAGGTGTTCATGTTAGGAATTGGACTATGAAGCTGTCCAATTATGTTTGCACAAAATTATTTTAAGTTAAGGGTAATAGAGAAAAGAGAAAGAGCTGTAAATGTAGATTCAGTCATTGGTAGAAAATACCTTCACATTTGAAAGGTACTTTACCTGAGAACTGGTCTTGGTACTCAGGGGTACTTGGTACTTATATCCATCTGTTTTTACTATTTATTCATTTAATTTGTATTTTACATATTTTTTGTATTGAATGCAGTTAATAGTTGCTGGTGTGCAATGAAAAAGGAGCTGCTCTAATCTCATTGTCATGTGTATAGTGACGGATATTTAAAATGCAACACTGAGCTGATACTGATAACTGTGTTGTCGAGTTCTAAAATATTTGTTTTCTTACACTTCTGAGTAACGTTTGCAAGCACGCATTAATTTCAGTTTGTACGAGGTAAGTTTCCGTAGCCAGGAAGTCGTTTTTTTTCCATTAAGTTGACTGTACCTGTCCTGTCTTTTGTTGAGCGCCACAAAGTGTGTATACTATAAGTAGGGATGTAGCGATAAACTGTATTAATGATAACCGCGGTAAAACTCCCAATAGTTAGTATATTGTTTTAAATATGCAAAAAAACGTGATTGATAAACTCACTGACTGACTGCCACTTGCTCAAACGCTAAAATAGGTATAAAAAAAACATTAAAAAACAACATACCCCAAACTAAACGTATACAAATACATTACTGTCTGAGAAATGAAGATATTCAAGTGTGCACATTGAACCTACAGGCTGTGCTCTCTTAGACAGTGTTTGATCTATACTCCTAGAAATACCAGACAAAGAGGTTTCTAAGATGCGGTCTGCTCCGAAGGAGCACCTCCAGGCCTCGGCTGCTGAATTGGTCTATGATCAGCCTCTGAGGGTGCCATGCGATTTCCTGCCCACGACTTCAGGTCAAGGGACAAAAGTGGCCCATCGCCCTGCTGCTCAGAACTTTGGCATAGACTTGGGGGGTCGGCATGAGTGGGTTACTGTCGATTGAATAAAGCCTGCCCATCAGGACCCAGATGACGTGACGCTACCTGCACTCCCACGTCGTCGGGGCCGGCTGCCTGCATCTGTTCTGGACCCTGTTACCTCTTTTGACAGACGGTCTTGTCTGTGTAGCGGGGCACTAATTGTTCTCATCACCAGATTGGGGATTGGTGGATAGGTTGAGTGTGACCAGTTATAAGGGGACACACTTCCGGGGAAAAAGGGTTGTTGTTGTTGTTGAGGAAAGAAGTCCGATAATAAACTCTCCGGCTCAGAACTACTGCTCTCTCGCCTCATTATCTCGACTCCCACAGCACTATGTTTTGCGTTCATTTAAATGCATAGTTTAATGTCATTGAGACAGCTAGCAATATCAAAGAGCTTCGAGGCTACACGCACTTCTGACAAAGTTTATTTCCATATTTCAGGTCAGAGCTGTGTCAGCCATCCTTAGAGATCACTTTGTGTGACACTTTGAATGCGTTCAAACCATCACCGTCTTGCTGTACAGCAGCTGGACAACCACTGAGCTGGCTTTTTACCTACGTAGTTAGCCTCCTGCTTGCGGCACCTTAATTCATACTTGCCAACCTTGAGACCTCCGATTTTGGGAGGTGGGGGATGGGGGATGGGGATGGGGGTGGGGGTGCGGGGGCGTGGTCGGGGGTGGGGCGGTTCGTGGTTAAGAGGGGAGGAGTATATTTACAGTTAGAATTCACCAAGTCAAGTATTTCATATATATATATATATATAAGAAATACTTGACTTTCAGTGAATTCTAGCTATGTATATATATATTTATTTTATTATATATATATATATATATATATATATATATATATATATATATATATATATATATATATATATATATATATATATATATATATATAAATAAGAGAAATACTTGAATTTCAGTGTTCATGTATTTACACATATACACACACATAACACTCATCTACTCATTGTTGAGTTAAGGGTTGAATTGTCCATCCTTGTTCTATTATCTGTCACTATTTTTCTAACCATGCTGAACACCCTCTCTGATGATGCATTGCTGTGTGGCACGCACAAAAGTGCTTTCTCAAATTCACTAGAGTCTGGAGTCTTCCATCTCTCCCTTGCATGGCCCAAAACCGGTCAATCTTTGCTTCCTGAGGAAGATCTTCACTGCCAAGCACTTGGTAGTCCACTACTTCTTCCCGGAGTCTATCCAGGTCCAATCACAGCTGCGGCTTGGAACTTACAAGCGTATTTCTTCATCTTACTCGTCGTCGGCGTCGCCATGGCTGTATCTTCCTCGTTCTTCTGCTTCGTCTTCTTGTTGTGTGCGCAGTTGTGCACTGCACTCTCTAAAAGCCATAGATGTTATTGTCACATATGCGTGTACAGTAGATGGCAGTATTGCCCTCTTTAAGAGTGTCACAACATTGCTGTTTACGGCAGACGAACTGCTTTACGGCAGACGAAAATGTGACTGCTGTTGTTGTGTGTTGTTACCGCGCTGGGAGGATGTTAATGAAACTGCCTAACAATAAACCCACATAAGAAACCAAGAACTCGCCCTCGATCATTCTTCAGTTATAACGTGATTGGGCAGGCACGCTGTTTATATTGTGGGAAAGCGGACGTGAAAACAGGCTGTCCTCCGTCAGGTCCGCATGGAGCTGGAGGGGGCGTGGCCTCCAGCTCCGCCTGAATTTCGGGAGATTTTCAGGAGAAAATTTGTCCCGAGAGGTTTTCGGGAGAGGCGCTGAATTTCGTGAGTCTCCCGGAAAATCCGGGAGGGTTGGCAAGTATGCCTTTATTTCAAGGATTTTATCAGCAAAAGGGGGTTGTGTTCCGCAGCAAGTCTTTAATTGTGATGAGACCAAAAAAATGCCACAGCGGATCTTTGTTAAGGAGAAGGCACTACCTGGACACATGCTGATGAAGGATCGCCTCCCACTGCTAGTTTGTGCTAACGCTAGTGGCAACTACGTAAAGCCACTGCTCGTTTATCACTCCGAAACTCCCAGAGTGTTCAACAATGCCACAAATATTCCCAGACACAAGGTAAAATTACTTAACTTTTTTGGGTTTTGGAACACACCAACAAGACTTGTGTGTGTGTGTGTGTGTGTGTGTGTGTGTGTGTGTGTGTGTGTGTGTGTGTGTGTGTGTGTGTGTGTGTGTGCTTGTTAAGTCCATTCATCCATCCATTTTCTACCGCTTGTCCTCTCAGGGTCGCGGGGGTGGCTGGAGCTTATTCCAGCTGCATTCGGGCGGAAGACGGAGTACACTCTGGACAAGTCGCCACCTCATCATTGAAGCTTGCTGTAATGTTGTGTTATTTGAAAAAAAAAAAGACATTGTTGAGCTATTACCCCCTTGTTATGTTGACATATACATACAGTGTCAATATATACATTATAGTGTCTTTAAAGTGTGCAGTTTTTTACTAAACTAGGGACTTTTGTTAAGGCTTGAACCAATTATTCATTTTTATATTGATTCTTATGGGGAACTCTGTTTCACTGTACAAACTTTTTCGGTTGGCAAACCATGTTGAAAAACCAATTAAGTACGTAGATCGAGGTCCCACTGTATTTAGTTTATTGTACAAAAATATTGAAAATGTGAAATTAACTCTTGCATTGTTCACTCTATTAAGTTCTTTCCACACTGTGAGCACAATACACACAAGAACCTTCTTGTACCCAATATACTCAATTATAAACATCATCTACAGGAATTACACGAGGCATGAAGTGCACAACCTGTCGAATGAAAATAATTGCGCTCTTCAATGTCTTTATTTCCCTCATGTATTGCGACTGTATAAGTGATGAATTGACTGTGAAGCACAAACAAGCCCTTCCTCCTCAAAGGAGCTTCAAAGAAAAGACAAGCTGTTTTTTATGATCGAGAGAAAATATATATTGGATTATCCTGTGATGGCACTGTTGTTTTTTCTTGTAATATTACTGGGAATTCACGTCTGCCGCTGTATATGAGGGCGCATCTTACCACTCTCATTATGCTTATTAAAAGTGGGGATATTATTCTTTTCAGCAGGAAATACATGACAACCCCAGGAAACATTTATGGTCTCAGAATAATGAGAAAACTAAGTGAGTTATATTGGTTGTTATGGTTTATTTCTGCAATGTCATCCTGTGAATGCATCACAACTATTTCGTTCCTGGAATCCAGAGTTGTCATACTTCACAGTGAGATCATGACAATGGAATCTGTAATTAGTGTTTCGACCATTTGATGGAAATGTGATTGAAGATGATGACCCTGTCTTTGCTTCAAGCACAAACAGCCATTGTATCAATCATGACGCATGCTGGTCTCACACTGTATTTGTTGTGAACCCAATTTATGCAATGCAAATTGTTTTAGCAAGTGTTAATAAGTAAATGGACACTAACCAAATTAATTCCAAAAATGTTCAAATATATCAGTTTGATTGCAGTTGCATCGCCCTCGTAATAATAATAATCATAATTTAATGTGAACTGTGTGGGGGGGGTTTGCATGCAACACATTATTGTATTGTATTCAAATTAAGGTTGCAACTATCAATTGATCAAATCGATTAGAGCAAAGCTTTGATTTAGATTTTTTTGCTTCAATTAATCGTTTGAGTGTAACTAAGTAAAATTGATTAAACCTGGACCGTAACTTTAAATATGCGGACATAGAGTAGTTTCGCTTCAATAGAGCACACATGAGAGCACTGCTGTGTGGTTGCTGCAATCTATGTGGTGGCGAACAGTGGAGAGGTTTTCCTTTTTTCATTATGCACACATGGTAAAAGTGTAATTTTAATGTTGGTTAAGTGCACTTTTTGGAAAAAATAATGAATGTTATGGCGAGGGATGGTTACCAAATCCGGTACTGTTTTTGTGGCACTGACTGAATCCGGTTCATGTAAAATCCAACGATGCCATGTTATGGTACCTGTGTTGCGTGTGACGTCACACCCGTTTGCCGACTCAGCCAGCTCTTCGCACTTCGGCACTTAGTGATCACTCCAGCAGCACTGAGAGAAGACTCAGCCAAACTACCTTTAGGTAATTTTGCAATTTCCAATGCCAACAAAGAAATTGACTCAACATCCAACATAAGTTAAGTAAGGCACCACAAAAATGTGCCAGCTGGATGCTAATACACATTGGCTTTGCTATAGACGTGCTACTGATAAGCATTAGCAATTTTACATGGCATTTTCAACAAATGTGTTAATAAAAGTTACAACTAAGATGCACGCTACAATCAAACAGCTGCTGTGTAATAAGTAGACGACTTACAATTTTAACACGTTTTTGGGCGTAATAAAAGTATATACAGCAATGACTGAACTCGAATACTAAAATAATCGATAGCTGCAGCCATATTTAAAATTATTGCAAAGAACATCCTTCTAATTAAATTTGTGTTTTAAAGACAATCTTGGAATAATTTCAGTGTGATTTTGACATTGTGACATTTTTAATTTAATATCTAAATGTCCCCCAAAAGGCTCTGTTGACTTCAGATCCTCTATAGGCAACTAAATAAGTGGGCCACTTATTTTATTTGAACTCACTCAAGGAAAGGCAAAACAAATTAAATATTTGTCCTTTTTTCCAAAAGATTCAAATGTGGTTTTCCAGCAAGATAAATATTTCAAGCAGAAAATCTTTGATCGAGTGCATTTGAGAGTAGGTGCATGCTCCATCGCGGTACAATGCTCATGTTGGGCTTCATGCTTGGAGGACTTTGGAAGCAGAGCGGCAAAAAGCCTGCGAATGGCTTCCGTCCAGCTGAGATAATGGAATTGGTGTGTTCTGGCTGGAGTTAATTCCTTTAGTAGTAGCGACTTCAGTATTCAAACATATTCTTAGTAGAGTTATCACACAGCACAAAAGATGGCTTTTGTAAGGTGGGTGATGGATATTTAATGGATTGTGACGCACACAGCTTATAACCGTTCTTGATCCTGCTAATGTGTAATCATAAAAGACATACCTTTTCAAATTTAATTCATGCAAGGGCTTTAATGCAAGGCCTGACAGCACACCAACGGTGACAAGTTTTATTGCACATATTTATAGAAACATACTTTTAGATAAAGGCCATTTAGCCTTAGCCATTTGATGGGCCACACAATTGTTTTGATATTAGTCTGAATTAAATACTCAATTTAATGAAGAAATAAAGCAGTTACGCAATACAGCAGGGCTATTCAACTACATAATGAAGAGAGTCAGCAGTTTCAAGAGCCCAACAGCTCAAGGGCAAAACATATTGTTACATTCCCAGTCACAAGAACAAATGTTTTATATTCACATATGATTTCTATTTCATTCAGTGACATAAATCTTTAATTGTTTTTACTATTCCAATTATGTTTAAAGGAGCCATATGTAGTATTGAGGCCAGAAATGGTACTGCAATCACAATCAAAATTCTGTAGTCATCTCCCACTCTCCATGACTGAGGTTGCCAGATACGCTGCCGAATCTGAATCCTATTCCAAGGAACTTCAAATGGCAATCGACGAGTCCTACTCTGTAGGTTTCTCTTGTTTCTGCTTCTTGCAAGATGGTTTACTAAGTAATTATGCCACATTTTACTGATGTTGACTAGCCAAATGTATTTGTAAAGTTACACAGCAATATTTTCGTCAGGGGTCGGGAGAGATTGTTGGCGTTACCCTGCTAAAATGTCTAGTTTGACAGCACAGACCACCATCGAACTATATAATTTATATTGCATAGGCCTACTTTGATGCCAAGCCAAGGCCAACAGTAAAATTACCGCCACATTTCGTTGAGCATAACTCCATGTTGCATCCAACCTGAAGCACTGCATTCTCTTCCATGTACGCACATCACCATCTTTCAGTGCAGAGTGCGATTCTATGAGCCAACCCACTTTACGCAAAAACCACGTTACGCATAAATCATATAGCCTACTACCATGTCAATACACAAAGAAGACAATCATTACATGTAATGCATTATATTGTGCCAGGCAAATACCACCCCATATGTGCCTGATGCACTTACAGTACCAGAAACTGCAATTAGCCGTGCTAATGTTGGATACATTTCCTCAGTGTATCAGCATATTGAGATTGAAATAGGCACTGACACTACCCATATCCACATAGGTTTTATTTGTCGAAAATAAATGTTGCCCTGTCAGTTGGCTGACACATCGACATACAGGCTAACGGGCATATATTTCTGCCGTTAGCCTATATGTCGATGTGTCTTGGACTGGGTCAGCATGCTAAGTAAGCATTCCACTCCTAAGCCTTGGTTTCATGAACATACTAGCTTTGTTAGACAAGATCATAGACTGTATTGGACAATATAGTTTACATACAAAATGTCCATTTCCATTTATTACAAGTAATAAGAAAACGTAAATGTCTGATTTACCTATCAAGAAGGAAATTAGCAAGTTTGGCGTCAGATGAAAAAATCTTCTCGGCCTTCAATCTTCTCAATCTTTCAAAGGCATCCCGATACAAATCCTCGTTTTGTTCCTGGCTTTGTCATGAATAAATTGAGAATCGTAACGACACCTTTTAGATTTACTAAGGTCTGACATGTTTAGTAACTTTACCAGAGGCAGTAGCTCGACAAAGAGGGTGGTGCGTAACTGGCAACCTGGATGTGACACACTCATGGACTTTCTAATTTGTCAAACGGTGGAGGGCAGGGCATCGAAATGAAAAAAATAACAATATTTCGGGGCTGTAAATCTAATTTTGAAATGAGCATAACCCGGCTGAACTACCGTTATCAGTTATAAAGGTATTCGAAAAGAACCTGATTTATTAATGCCTTTTGACATATCAGGGCCATTTAATGATGACTTGACATGAAATTATTACATATGGCACCTTTAAAATTGTTGTGTCATCTGTTCCTTCAGATTAATAGAAAACAGAATATATTGAATCATTAATTTTCCATACCATTTGTCCTTATTAGCCTATCCAGTCTAGTGGACCTTAGACACAATCACAGTGTGCATAAACAAAAGCAACCATTCATACACACAATTTAGAGTCAAGCTTAAAATAGTCTAGAAACTAACACAGTGTTACCAACTTCTAAGTATGGAAAGTAGCAAATGGCTGTCCTAAGAGTCACAAGAATCTTTAGGTGACGTCATTGCCTTCATTGTTTAATTGTTTGCAATGGACGCTGTGAGAGACAGGAGTTTAGTCGGAGAAGGATAAAGTGAATTTAAAAAAATATGATTAGAATTGCAAATTGACTTCTGTTATTATTTTGTTTGTTTGTTTTCTTTGAATTTAAATCAATTTTGTTCTGCATTGTGCAAAATGTTATTAAAAAACTAGAAGGTTGTGTCATTCACAAATGAACTGGATCTCTTGGCTGGCTCATTAACATGAATGATGGGATTGGGACTGGGTCGCAGTTGTGAGCTCTTTTTTTTCTTTTAATTCCATTTTTTTTTTACTGTGTGTTTCACACGGATGCAAACACAAGCTCCTGCTTTGTTACTCCACTGAGTGAGATTGAAAACAGGCACAACGGGGGGAGTGTTGCAGAGTACACATGCAGTTCTTTTCAGTATATGGTACACAAATATTGCATGTCATTTTTTATTGTGTTTGTAAGTGTTTTAGGTATTGCAAGAATAACACGAGTCAAGGTAGCTTCATACAAACACACATTTTATTTGCAGTTTGGATGCAAAGGTGTGTGGTTCTCCTCTCTACTCTGACTGCAGCTGGGACTGCTGCGTGGGGCTACGATGAACCTGACCGCCTGTGAGTGCTTTTGTTGGCGCAGGGGCTCACAGCAGCACCAGCTTCTTGTTGAGGACATTAACTGCAGAGTGGTATGTGCTTTCATCCCTCAAACATCCGAAAAGGTCGCTAGATTTGTCGCTGGGCCCTTTTTAAGAAAAAAAAAAAGACCGCAAATCATAACACAGCTTATAAAACTTTTACACAAGTTCTTGTGTTCTTTTTTTGGTCCATGTTACAGCAGAACACAACAAACATAAGTGCAGTATGCATGTGTAGGTCTACTTTGGAATATATTACTGCTTAAAAGAAATGATCTGCTAATTTTTCAACACATATCAAGCACACATGTAAGCGTTGAATTAATCAAAATTGTCCCCTGAGATATTTATTTTTCGAGCTTAGCTTACTGCAGTAGTCGCACATGCACTCAAGAAGCTGACGTCTCTCTCACTGCACACCAGGGACAAAAAACGATTAAGAAAATCATATGATAATTATTATTTTTGTCCATTAAACTGTTTTGCATGTATTTTTTGTATGATTACAATTTTTCCTGATCCCATACTTGATATGAGGCTGCCTAGTCTGTTGCAACAAGGCATTCCTACCTGCTTAGCTGAGTCCAAGGGCATGGCTTACTGGCTTATTCCGTATGTGAACATGTTGCCAAAAAAATCATACTGAGAGTCGCTGTAGTACACTGACTTACCAAGATGTGAGATGAAGTGGGGGCAAACGTGAGCTAGGAGTTGCTATTGTCTCTTTTCAGAGCAGAAGCCAGAATTTTTTTTTTTTTTATCAACAAGTCAGAGTCAAGAACAATTTTTAATGCTCTGCTAAATAAATGAATACATTTGGCTGCCAATACGGAGCATTAAATATAAAAGCTCAAACACTGAACTTTCAGACTTAAAGGGGAACTATACTTTTTGGGGAATTTTGCGGATAATTCACAATCATTATGAAAGACAAGGTTTTTAAATTTTATTTTTGGATTGTAACGATTTACAAAACGCTTGCAATTTACACCTAAAGAAAGTCCCTTATGTTGCCTTCAAAGCCCTCTAAAACATCTTCAAAACTACATATATATATATATATATATATATATATATATATATATATATATATATATATATATATATATATATTTATATATATATATATATATATATATATATATATATATATATATATATATATATATATATATATCTTTCCCTCTTTACTCACCCACACATTCACTGACGTCACTCAGCCAACACATTGCCATTCTCACAAACACACATACGCTATAAGTTAACCAGCTCCCCTGCTGTGCACATGTATATATGTAGACGCCCACACAGCAGCTTGGCCTGATGCCAAATATTAGTGGAGTTAAGACCGCCTATCTAACCTCAACCAATACGAGTGAAATTATTGAATTTTGTAACAAATTCCAACAAATTGTGTTTTATCTTTAACAAATGTGTTTTACCTGCTACATGGCTTATCTGTGTATATTTATCCATAGTTTTGTTTTAGTACTTAATAAAATGTTATTTTTCTTAAAGCACAGACCAAGAGTGGCAACCATAAGTCATGACGCATTTAATATAATGTCATTAAAGCTTTTTATTATAGTCTAATCAAATCCTTGTTTATAGCAGACTATATGTAATATGTAAAATTGTAAATTGTTCTTTGATGTGTTTAATGCCCTTTAATTTATATTTTAACTATCTAAAATTGTTATTTGAATGTAATAGGAAACATATGTTTGTTGTATTGTAAGATTTTCTGTTAAAATAAAGCCAATATTGACTCTTTTTCGTAGTTCCCTCTATTTGGAAAAGCATTGATATCCATTTTGTGACCGGTATCAAATCTAAAGTATCGGGAACAACCCTAATTAATATATATATATATATATATATATATATATATATATATAATGTAGTAACAGACACGTTCATAACAATACTGTATGTAAAATGTACAATATTTACCGTATTTTGGTCATTTTAAGCATTGCCAAAACTTATTTCCTGAGCGCATTTGCGTGTGTTTTCAAATCATGACATTCTAGTATTCACAACTTTATCTTATTAAAGTTCAATATACGTAGAATGTGCGTGTGGCGAAGAGAGCACAAACAAAGACAAACTGTTTTGTGCTAATAAACCCTGTATTGGTAGAAACTTTTTTTCCATATACCAAAAATCAACTGCTTGACAAAACTGACAACTGTTCATAAAGTAAGTCACTATATTATATCATGATGCATGGAGCAGCACATCATGCATGTTATTACAACTACATACACTGTTGAGCTAGCTGTGTACAAACAAAACATGACATGGCGGTTAATACTTTACAGATACTGTAATATGATTGTACATGTTTTTCGGTGAGTACAGATTGGTGTCTTGTTGCATTGTGTTGTGCATTACAAAGTCAAAAGACATTCAGCTGCTGACGTAGAAGCTAGTTTATAGCTAATGCCGTAGCATGGCATCGTAAGGTGGTGTGTTACTATTCTAGAAAAACAGTTCCTCGGTTTTCGCTCTTACAAATACAATGTCGCTTGGTTATTATACAAGTTACGGAATGTAAATGAAGTATTGTAGGTGGTTTTTGGATGCAATTTTAGAGTGATTTAGAGGCGAAATGGATAACCCCCTATAGTTGCATTGCTAGCCATCTAGAAAGAGCCGATTATAACAAATTAGAATGCAAAAAAACCCCATATGTTTTCTTCTCTCTCATAAAGATTGTGAAGGATAGGAAAACATTCCAACAAAAGTGCAGTTCCCCTTTAAAAGCAAGTCATCATGGAGAAGCCGCATGTTCAGCCAATTCACGACTTCGCAGACAGTCTGACATTATGAATCGGCTCTAATAAAATGGAGCCACAACAGAAAGCCGGGGATTTCCGACCCCTGATCTAGCCTAAATTGCATGTTTTAGGAATGTAGGAAGAAGCTGGAATACATCAAGTAAACCCATACATGGTGACGTGGGTTACCATGGTAGCCAGTACCAACTCACCATGAAGTTACCCAAAGGGCTAATTCTTGCACATTTGAACATCTGTAGTTTAAGGAACAAATTGGAGGAACTTGATAAACTTTTAAAATGCAATGCTGCACATATTATGGCTGTAACTGAAACTCATCTGGATTACTCTTTTCATGATTCACTCATATCTATTAATGGGTTTTCTTTATATCGCAGAGACAAAAACTGGTTTGGCGGGGGCATAGCAATATACATTCAAGATCACCTACCAGTAAGGCAGCGATATGATCTTATGAAGGAAAATATTGAAGCTTTATGGATCCAAGTGCACTTACCTCACTCAAAGCCAATAGTTGTTGGTTGCTGTTATAGGCCTCCTAATTCGAACATGGAGCATCTTAATGACATTTGCACTATGATTGATTGATTGATTGATTGATTGATTGAGACTTTTATTAGTAGGTTGCACAGTGAAGTACATATTCCGTACAATGGACCACTAAATGGTAACACCCGAATAAGTTTTTCAACTTGTTTAAATCGGGGTCCACTTAAATTGATTCATGATGCAGATATACACTATCATATATACTATCATCATAATACAATCATCACACAAGATAATCATCAGGGTGTATACATTGAATTATTTACATTATTTACAATTCCGGGTGTGGAGGGGAGGAGGGTTAGGTTTGGTTGTTATCATCAGTCATCAACAATTGAGAACAGAGAAATGGATATTGAAACAGTGTAGGTCTGACTTGGTAGGATATGTACAGCAAGTAGTGGACATAGAGAGAGAGAGAGAGAGAGAGAGAGAGAGAGAGAGAGAGAGAGAGAGAGAGAGAGAGAGAGAGAGAGAGAGAGAGAGAGAGAGATCAGAAAGCATAAGAAAAATATCTGCATTTGATTGTTTACATTTGATTATTAACAATCCGGGGAGGGTGTTAGTTTAGGGTTGAAGTTGCCTGGAGGTGTACTTTTATTGCGGTTCTGAAGGAGGATAGAGATGCCCGTTCTTTTATACCTGTTGGGAGCGCATTCCACATTGATGTGGCATAGAAAGAGAATGAGTTAAGACCTTTGCTAGATCGGAATCTGGGTTTAACGTGGTTAGTGGAGCTCCTCCTGGTGTTGTGGTTATGGCGGTCATTTACGTTAAGGAAGTAGTTTGACATGTACTTCGGTATCAGGGAGGTGTAGCGGATTTTATAGACTAGGCTCAGTGCAAGTTGTTTTACTCTGTCCTCCACCATGAGCCAGCCCACTTTGGAGAAGTGGGTAGGAGTGAGATGGGATCTGGGGTGGAGGTCTAGAAGTAACCAATGACAGAGTAACCAATGAAAATAGAGAAATGTACCTCCTTGGAGATTTCAATGTACATTGGCTTGCTGACAACTGTGCCATGAAGAACAGACTGTTGTCTTTGACTATTAATTGTCATTTAACTCAAATAGTGTCTAAGCCTACAAGAGTGGTTGTTAATAAGCTTGGGGTTACATCATCTTCTTGCATAGATCATTTATACACTAATGTTCCTGACATTTGTTCCACAGTGGAGTCGCTCCCTGTTGGATTTAGTGACCATAACCTTATTGTTACGTCCAGAAGAACAAAACCTTCAAAAGATAATGTGTGCTAGGTCTTATAATAATTTTAATGAAACTGCATTCTTGGATGATATCAATAACGTTCCATGGTCTAAAGTTTCTGACAGCTGCGACCCTGAGACTGCTTTGAACATTTTTATGGATTACTTTGTTAATGTAGCAAATATACATGCCCCAATCAGGAAATTTACTGCAAGGTCCAAGGGCGCACCCTGGGTAGACAAGTATTTAATTACTTTAATGAATAAGACAGACCAAGCTAAAAAGGTTTATGTGACCTCTGGCTCACTGGGTGATACCCAAGTATATTGCACACTTTGAAATCAAGTTACTATCAACAAAGGATAAAGGGAGTTCAGCATGATGGTAAAAAGTTGCGGAATGTGTTGAATAGTATAATAGGTAGGCAGTCTCATGTGCATCCATGCTACATTGAATCTGATGGTGTGTTTATAACCAAACCATTGGACATGGCAAACTACTTTAATGACTACTTAATAGATAAGGTTAACAAATTACAGTGTAATATGGACATGGAAAACAACGGAAGCTCATGTGCACTCATTGATAATCATATTATGAGAGGTAAAAACTGTATGTTCGAGTTTAAGCTGGTAGACACCGATGAAGTGGAGAAACGGCTATGTTCCATTTCGACAGATAGCGGTGCAGGTACTGATTGCCTTGATGGCAAATTGTTGAGATTAGCTGCTCCCTCCATATCAACTCCCATCTGCCATATATTTAATGCTTGTTTGTCCTGTGGTATTTGTCCTAAACTGTGGAAAGAAGGAAAAATCATCCCAATAATTAAAAACCCTAAACTCACACTGAATGGTCAGAATAGTAGACCAATCACAATCTTATCACTTCTCTGTAAACAACTTGAAAAAAATTGTATTCAAACAGTTTCAAACTTATTTTATAGAAAACAATTTGATAAATAACGCTAAACATGGTTATAGAGAAGGTCATTCCACTGGTATAGCGCTGGTTAACATGTCTGATGATTGGCTAAGGGGAATTGATAATGGGTTACTTTCTGGTGCCATTTTATTAGATTTTAGCTCCGCATTTGATCTTATTGACAATAAGTTATGATCAACAAATTGAAGTGTTACACGTTTAGTTTTATGGCTATATCTTGGCTAAAGAGCTATTTAACTGACAGAACTCAATGATCTCCCTCTAGTGACTGATAAATCCAAATTGGTATTGCATGCTGATGATTCTACATTATATCATTCTGCTTCTACCATAAGTGAACTAAACTCTGTCCTTTCCAAGGACTTGAATGCAGTGTTCGAATGGGTGAATAGCAATAGACTTGTTTTAAATACGACTAAAACCACCAGTATAGTCTTTGGTTCTAAACACAGTATAGCTACAAACCCTTTATTAAACTTACAGATTGCTGGGCAAACAATCAATCAGGATAGCAGGGTGAAACTTGTGGGCTTAACGCTTGGTAACACTCTCTCCTGGTCTGATCACATTAATCAAGTTGTTACAAAAATGGGCAGAAGTATTGCTACCGTCAGGAAGTGTACTACTTATCTACCACCTGTCCTATGCAGACAGGTAGTACAAACTTCGGTGTTGTGTCATCTTGACTATTGCAGCGTTATTTGGTCCTCTGCACCTAAGTGTGAGTTACAAAAATTACAAATTTTCCAAAACAGAGCAGCTCGACTTGCTTGCTCTTGGTTGTAGTTATAGAGTTAGTGTTGACCATATGCACGAGAGCCTGAAATGGGCAAAAGTTAACAACAGGTTTTCAAAAAACCTACTGTTATTCATAAAAAAAAATGTTTTTACCCATTGTCCTTTAGATATTGCTAGTCACATTGGTTATAGTTCTGACATTCATAGGTACGGCACCATAACCTCATCTCAAGGACTACTCGCATTGCCAGGCACCAGAACCAACGCCATGAAAGTCACTGTACTGTATAGGGCTATTACTTTGTGGAATACTCTTCCTTTGCATATAAGAAATACCCCTAGTAAGGTAGGATTTAAAAGACTTTGCGTTGAGATGCTGTTTTCATTAATTTTTTGCCTTTTCCTTGGTTCTAACTGTATATTTTATTGTTGTGTATCCATACAGGTATTGCATTATGATAATGTATATATTGGTATTGTATTAGGATTTTATCTTGAGTATGTTATTGCAACTTATATTTTAATGAGGACCCCAGGAAGACTAGCCTGCCGCTGATGCGTCGGCTAATGGAGATCCTAAATAAACAATTAAACAAGCACGGGAGATAATGCAAACCCCACACAGAGATGCTCCAACCAAGACTTTGACCATCGACATCCTGACTGAGAGGCTGACATAATAACACTCAACCACCAATGCATATATATTAGTTGCAAAGCAGTCAAAGGTTAGTCTGTAGCCTCCATTGAAAACAATATAGCATGTTAGTAAAGTAATATTCTTGCCATCAAAACACAGATTGAAATTTTTAAAGCATGACAAAGACGAAGTACCAGCCCTTCAACCCATAGTCTGTCCTCGTTCTTCTGCCACAGTTGAAAAATGGCAAAGTGACGCCTTACGAGTTTCGTTTACAACCATTTGACACATTTTAAGATTGGTGGTAAACAGCTCAACTCCTGAGCAGCACCAAAAAAGGATCATGATCTTGATCATCATGTAAGGAAAGTATAAAAAGTCAACATCCTTGGGAACTTTTGTGACAGTCTCACAAAAGAAAATTTGCTTTTTGTCCTGGTGAAACATAGGGGCAGCTGTACAGTTAAGAAGATATTAGAGGGCACATAGGAGTTTGCTGAAACATGTGGACTGTGTCCCTCGCAATGTTCTGTAGGTCATTGTATGTGTATTATATAGTACAATAAACAGCAGGGGTGTCAAACTCGTTTTCATTGAGGGCCAAACCGCAGGTAGGGCTTTTCTCAGTGGGTTGCTTTTTACAGGGAATGATATAAATGTATAAGGATTTGCCTCAATAAATTATCACACATTTGCCTATGCATTTGTTTTGTTTTTTTACGGACACTAAAAAAAGTAGATCCTGGCAGCTAAGTTGTCAGGATTTTACCGTCAATTTTGCGGTGTTCTTTACAGCATGTTACTGTAAATGGCACTGTTTTTAACTGTAATCTTCTGGCAAACAAACTGTTATTTTTTTACCATTAAATGTAAAAAAAAAAAAGTAGGGTGTAATACTCTAAATGGAAAAACGGTTCCATCGTTTTTTTTTTTACTGGCAGCTCAGTGCCAGAACTTTACTTTACTGCTTTTACAGTAAAATGCTGTAAAACTACTGAAAAAAACCGAGCAGTTCAGTAATTTTACTGTAAAACTAAATTTTTTTCAGCGAATAATTTGATGGATATCTTGCTTTAAAATCGTAAGTCTTTAGTATTTACAAAAAATGAAATAATAATAAATACAAATTTGGGATTGTAAGATAATATATTTCTAGCGTTATTAGATCATTTTAAAGTTCGAAAGATATGTGATTGCATGTATTTTTTTTTTCTATCAAAATAGATAGAACAAATATATTTGGTAAGGAAAAAGAAAGTACCGTATTTTCCGGACTATAGAGCGCACCGGTATATGTGCTGCACCCACTACATTTTAGAAAAAAAAAAATATTTTATATATATTAGCCGCACCGCACTATAAGCCACAGATATATACGTCGCGGAACTAATTATTTACACAGAAACATTCTGTAAATGTTTATTTACATATCTTAATTGTTTCCAAATGGTGCCTGTAACACGCCAGTAAAATAGCTGATCAAACAAAACAGTCATCATCATGGACCCACTCGCTGCGGAAGCTAGCTCTCCAATCAGCTAAACAGACTCAATACCTCCACAGTGACGTTTTGGTTTACTGAGGAATTTGTGAAACTGAAACAATACAAAAAGAATGCTATTATAGGAGCCAAATAGAGAGTCATACTTGAATCTATGTTTATTTTATTATTTTGAGTGACTGATGTGTGTATGTCAGTGTGCACCCTTTGCAGGTGGTGAAAAGTTCCCACCCAGGCCTATAAGGGGCAGGAGCGTGCTGGGCGCGTGATTGGCAGTCGGGCACCAGCATACCGTGTTTGACCTCACCCGTCTGTAGACCTCAGCTTTATATAGGCTACCATTCATTTTGTTTCCCGAGTATTCTATTCCTTGATTTTTGTAAATAAAACAATCTTCAAATGCGCTGCTGGATCAGTTTGAATTAGTGGATGGATAGCGGGAAAAGGAAGATTACGTGACAAGGAAGGCCGAGTATATGGTGTGAGTCAGACAAGATGCCCGTGCCACAAGTGGAACAAACATTTGAAACAAAGGTGTTATAGGAACAATCACTTTCAGTGTTTTATGCCACTTCAAGTTGTCAAAGACGAGCTGTGAAATACAGCCGACAGGATTGCGCACCAAACAGGAAGCAAGGCCAAAGCGCATGGTGCAGGAGAACAAAGGACTTCTTTCATTAAGGTTTGTGATAAACCATCAAACTAATTCGTTAAAAGGACTATATAGTAATATAAAGTGAGTTTTTCTGGACATTATCATGCAAGACATTTTTATTTTTGGGACCGCAATCACCGCGTAATGATTTTTAAAGGTTGCATTACAAACATTTAGTGACGGGCTTGCGCACGCGCGTCCGACGGCCCGGGAACGGACATTTAATTCCCAAAAAGGATAAAGACTATTTTTGGAACCTTTTATATTCACTTGGAAGTGTAAACGTTTTTTGGAGGTACCAAGTGAAGGATTTTTGTTGATTAAAAGAGGAAAATGTCAGCTAATAATTCAGCCGAAGGAGGGGAAATGACGACGATTGCGCAGGAGTCTTCCCGTGTGCGCGCCGCCAGAATAGGCAAAATGTCCCACATAACAAGGCGAATGAACATTGTGCGCAATTTGATGGTGGATGCAGAGGCTTTAAAAGAAGTGAAAATAAATATGAGCAAGATTAATGAATTCCTAATGGAGTTTAAATCTCTGCACAGATCATATTCTGAAGGTTTAGAGCCAGACGAGCGAAGAGCTGATGACCAAACATGGTATCAGCTTAAAATTGCTCTTATAGATGCCTTTGAAGCTGAGGTGTCCCAATGGATATCAAATCTTGAAAACCCCTCAAGCCACACCTGTGCTCCTCCGCCCGAGGACATTGCTATATTTAAAGACAGTGATTTATTAACTGGTCATTTTAAGGACTATTTAGAGGAGGCGGACAGCCTATATAGGCATGAACTAACTGGTCACCCAGGCATAGTGTCAAGCAGGGAAGTATCAGTCAAGTCCTTCAGTTCAGGACAGTCGTCCAATAATTCCTCTTCATCATTTCGGATTAGAGCAGAGGTGGAGAAGGCTGCTTTGACAGCCAGGGCAGCAAGGTTGTAGGAAAAGCATAATATCTTGGAGCAGGAGTTAATGTGCAGGAAAAAAAGAGAGGCTTTGGAGTTGAAAACAGACATAGAGGCGGCTAATGCTAAAATTAACTACTTGAGGGAAGTAGAAGGTTTAGTGGTGCATGGTGCAGATCAGAGAGCAGCAGTTACAGGGGTAGCATTTGATCCATCAGGGTGTGGTTCACCTGTGGAAGGCCCAGTGGTTAGGCCCAAGGAAGGAGTTCAGATGCAGTTCCCCACTACTCTGTTCAATGCATCTATACCCCAAGTTCCACCTGCCAGCTTCCAACCTCAACAGGCCCCAATTCAGCATGCCAGTCTCCAACTCCAACCCCAACCTCAGCAGGCCCCAACTCAACTGCAGCAGGTCCCAGTTCTACCTCTGCAGGCCCCAGGTCAGCCTGCCGGTCTCTATCCCTAGCAGGCCCCCGTTTACCAAGCTGTGCCTGCCAGTTTCCAGTTCCAACCTCAACAAGCCATCCCTAGCTCAACACAGAACAATCAGCAGATCAAAATTCTGGAAGCCCAAAATGAACTGACAAATATTCTTGTGAAACAGCAGCTTCTGTCCACTCTCCCACAAGGAAGTGTTCCCCTCTTTGATGGACAAATCTTGGAGTACAAGTCATTCTTCCATTCCTTTGAACACATAGTCGAAAGTAAAACGGACAATGACAGGGACAGGTTGCAGTTCCTCATCCAGTACACAGAAGGCCATGCTCAAAAGCTAGTCAAAAGTTGTGAATATATGTCACCAGACAGAGGCTACCAGAAAGCCAAAAGGTTATTAAAAGAGAACTTTGGTCATGACTTTAAAATTGCCTGTGCTTACCTAGATAAGGTCCAGACCTGGCCTCAAATCAGGGCAGAGGATTCCAAATCTTTGCAGGAGTACGCCATGTTCCTCAGGAGCTGCTGTAATGCCATGAAGGAGACGGAGTACATGGACGAATTGGACACAGTGGCCAATATGAGAAACATTTCGTTTAAGTTGCCCTTCAAACTGAAGGAGAAATGGCGCAACAAAGCCTATGAGCAGCAGGAAGAGCACAACCGCAGGGTGAGGGTTTTAGACCTGGTTAGCTTTATAGAAAAGCAAGCTCGTGTGGCAGCCCATCCAGTCTTTGGAGAGCTAAGGGTACAGGAGCAGTCAGCCAGCATAGGAAAGGCTAAAGCTAGACCCTCTGTATAGCCACAACACTCAAAGCCAGCTGGTAGTAGTTTTGCCACAAGTATTACTATTAGCCCAATGGAGTCCTAGCCAGAGTCTGAGTCAGAGCCCATGTGTCTAATTTGTAAGAACAAACACCCACTAGAGTTGTGTAGATGGTTCATTAAGAAGAAGCACAGAGACAAGCTTAGTTTCCTAAAGAGCCAGGGCATGTGCTTTGCCTGTCTTTCAATAGGGCACATGAGTTATGTTTGTCCAAGTCGTCAGACATGTAGACTGTGTAAAAAATCCCACCCAAGTGTCTTACATTATGACAGGAAAGACAAGGTATCGAAAGAGGTAGAAAAGCCCTCTAGAGATGTAAGCAGTGCAGGAGCAGAGCTATGTGGCCATATAGGGGCCGGGGACCAAGAGAGTGTTCTGTCCATTGTCCCAGTCAAAGTTAAGGAAGGGAAGGGCAGCCAGGTCCTCTCAGTTTATGCTCTCCTTGACCCTGGATCCTTCGCTAGCTTCTGTTCTGAACAGCTTATGTCCCAGTTGAACATAAAGGGAGTAAAGACTCATATCCTACTAAGGACCATTAATCAGAAAAAGTCTGTTTCAACTCACATGGTAGCTGGGCTAGAAGTTTCTGCACTGGACAGCAACTATTTCCTACCTCTTCCTGTTGTCTTCACACAGAAATAAATGCCAGTCACCACAAGCAGCATCCCCAAACAGGAAGACATAGCACCATGGCCATATTTAGGCAACGTTATACTCCCAAGCATCAGTTCAAAGGTGGAGCTGTTGATAGGCACAAATGCTCCAAAACTGTTAGAGCCATGGGAAGTTATAAATAGCCATGGTGGGGGTCCATATGCAGTGAGAACGCTATTGGGATGGGTGGTTAACGAGCCATTTGGAGGTCGGAATAGTGAGGCAGTGAGTGCAACTGTGAACAGTATTTCAGTTGCAAATCTGGAGGAGCTTCTAATTTCCCAGTATAACCTGGAGTTCAGTGAGGTAGTGTCAGAGGAAAAGACTGAGCTGTCAGTAGACGACAAACAGTTTTTAGAGATAGCCAATGAGGCAGTGCTACAGGACGGACACTACAACCTGAAATTACCCTTCAGAAAGCCCACGGTCAACCTGCCCAACAATCGCCCAAGTGCCGAACAGCGCCTCCAAAGCCTGAAAAGAAAAATGGAAGGGAACCAGCAACTCAAACAGAAGTGTGTTGCATCTCTCAATAACATTCTGGAAAGCAACTATGCTGAGGAGGTGCCAGAGGAGGAGCTCAGCCAGACAAAAGTTTGGTACATACCACACCACAGAGTGTACCACTCCAAAAAGAAGAAACTCAGGATGGTCTTTGACTGTGCAGCCACCTACAAAGGTGTGACACTCAAAACAAAGCTGTCTCAATGGAGGTATGTGGGCAGTAAGGACAATCCAGCTGACGATGCCTCCAGAGGACTGAGTACTGGCAGATTCATGCAGCAAAGGAGATGGATACATGCCCCTAACGTCTTATGGAAAGCAGAGGAAAGTTGGCCTGCACAGGAAGCATTGGGCTCCAAGTCAGTGTTACAGGATGACCCAGAAGTCAGAAAGAACACTACTGTCTTCACTACAGTGGTAAACACTGAACCCCCCACAAGCCAGCTGCTTTCCACCTTTTCAAATTGGAAAAAGCTCCTTAGAGCAATGGCAAGTTTACCCCAAGAGAGAATCCTCAACAGTCATCCCCTCTCCACAGTCTCCCAAGATCCACAGGACTTAGAGCTGCTGATCCCAAACCACATTCTCCTTCTAAAAACTCAACCCATCATTCCCCCTGGCACCTTCGAGAAAAAGGATTTCTACGCCAGGCGCCCCTGGAAAAAGGTCCAGTATATGGCTGACCTTCTCAGGCACAGATGGACAAGGGAGTACCTGGCGCTTCTGCAGGAAAGACAGAAATGGACCCAAGTGAGGAACAACCTTCAGCCGGGAGATGTAGTCCTGGTGGTCGACCCCACATCCCCACGGGGCTCCTGGCCATTGGGCAGAGTACTGGAGACTCGGCCAGATGGAGGAGGCCTGGTCCGGTCAGTCAACCTCTAAACAAAGACTTTAGTCATCGAAAGGCCTATCACCAAGCTGTGCCGCATCCTGGAGGCTGAGAGCTGACTGGTCAGTCATGGAGACCAGACCACAAGACACGCACAAGGGGCGTAATGTATATACTTTATTTTCTCTCAAGGCTTTGCCTTTTGTTTGTTTATTATAGAAAAGGCTCCTCTTTTTGCATTAAATTAATGAATGTGATTGAGTCTTTAAAGATCAATCAGGGGCCAGTGTGTAGGAGCCAAATAGAGAGTCATACTTGAATCTATGTTTATTTTATTATTTTGAGTGATTGATGTGTGTATGTCAGTGTGCACCCTTTGCAGGTGGTGAAAAGTTCCCACGCAGGCCTATAAAAGGCAGGAGCGTGCTGGGCACGTGATTGGCAGTCGGGCACCAGCATACCGTCTTTGACCTCACCTGTCTGTAGACCTCAGCTTTATATAGGCTACCATTCATTTTGTTTCCCGAGTATTCTATTCCTTGATTTTTGTAAATAAAACAATCTTTAATTGCGCTGCTGGATCAGTTTGAATTAGTGAATGGATAGCGGGAAAAGGAAGAATACGTGACAAGGAAGGCTGTGTATATGGTGTGAGTCAGACAAGATGCCCGCGCCACAAGTGGAACAAACATTTGAAACAAAGGTGTTATAGGAACAATCACTTTCAGTGTTTTATGCCACTTCAGCTATTGTAAGTTATTAATACTTACAGACACTCGAAAACTAGTTAGCATATTAGCTAATGCTAATGACGCTAGCATCATTACATTACGATAGCGCATGCAAATATGCATGAAAACACTCGTACAGACATCACACATGGGACGGTCCAGTAAGTATGAATAGTTTTAGTTATTTTGTATAACTTACAAACCTTGCTTGGAGTGATGAACGAAGAATCCATACGACTAGAAACACTATGGACGACTAGAAGATGGAACGGCACTTGTATTTCCGGTTAAAAGCACTAAACAGAAGAAAAAAAACTGAATATGTTCACACTGCAGCACTTGCAGTGAGCAAACTTGTCCAAACAATAACACACCGTTTCAGTGTCTCTGCTTGTGTTTAATGAAAACTATTTATTGGACACAAAACATGCTGGCCGTTACGTAAGAAAAATAAAAAAATCAGCCGCACCGTTTTATAAGCTGCAGGGTTCAAAGCAAAGGAAAAAAGTAGCGGCATACGGTCCGCAATTTACGGTAATTTATTGACATATTACTTCCAGGCTTCTGCAGGCCATATGAAAGTGATGTGGTGGGCCAGATCTAGGCCTTGAGAGTGACACCTCTGATGTACAGGATCATTCGGTCAACGACAAAGTACAGAGGATTTCGTATTTCCAGCCGCAAACAAACTCATAGTCGTTTGACTCCAATGCTTCCATTTGTTGTCAATCACAATGAATCACTGATCCTACAAACTTACGAAGCGCTATCTGGTCATCAAAAATAGTATCTCTCACCTTAAGGCTTTCATGTTTGGCAGAGGTAACAATGCCATTCACCGAATGTGCACCATACACTTTGTGATGGATGATGATGGCAGCATCAAACTTCGGGGCTTTTTGCTACAACTGGAGTTCTTCCAAATTACAAACCTCTAGGCGTATGCGAGTAAGCTAAAGATATTAAAGAATAACCTTTTCACCGAAGAACTATTGAGAAGTGCAAAACGGCTTCAAAGACTCTAATCCTCCCAACCATGGCGGAAAATGAACTAAGTCTTTTCCATGTACCATTATCACTGGAGGACAAGAGGAAAAGGAATGACTAAACATGCTGCACATACACACGTAGCATTTGATACCACAAATGTAATACATCATCTAATTCACAACAATTCTAGCAAATTCTAAATTCAATAAGATATGTTTTATAAAAAAGTTATTGTGTTTACGTTAGTTACTTGCTATAAAACATTTTCCAGTTCTATAATAAGCTTCCTAACAAAAGGGGTTTTTCATAAATGTGTTGTTAGCCCTTCGCAGGGTAGTCAGTTGGTGGTAAATGGTAAATGGGTTATACTTGTATAGTGTTTTTCTACCTTCAAGGTACTCAAAGCGCTTTGACACTATTTCCACATTCACCCATTCACACACTCATTCACACACTGATGGCGGGAGCTGCCATGCGAGGCCCTAACCACGACCCATCAGGAGCAAGGGTGAAGTGTCTTGGACACAACGGACGTGACGAGGTTGGTAAAAGGTGGGGATTGAACCAGGAACCCTCAGGTTGCTGGCACGGCCGCTCTTCCAACCGCGCCACGCCGCCCACAGTGTACCGACATGCTGTGGATATTGTTTGTCTGGAACCTACCCTGGAGATCGGCCCGCCACCAGCCCTATAATCTATTGTCAAAGTATCCAATTTGGACTCAAATGTATCATATTAAATCAGAGGCCAAAAATGTGTATTGGGACATCCCTACTTCATAGTTTTGCTCACTATGAAACATGTTCCACGTTACTGTGATTATGTTTATATGGCATTGACCTATTCTGAGTGCTGTCTTTTCCAGTGGAATATTTCCACTGATTCTGCGTAGTTCTAAGTTTCAATTAGACATAAACCGATTAAGTTTTCCTCGTGACCTCAATCTGTTTTACTGTCATTATGAATATGGTATCTGAGGCTGTTAACCTGAGCCTAAACTCATGTTTATAATATATTCCTGACAAATGTTGTTTTCCAGTAGGATTTTAGATCAATGCAAAATATAGTTGCAACTGTCAGTGTTTGTGTACAAATTCTGAATAATTCCAACAAATGATCCTGTGTTTCTGACTTCCTTGCAACAAGGCGACACAAACGTCTTCCTATGAGTCAGTGCAGGCTTTCAAAAAGTTATCACAGAACTTTCTATGCTAAAGTTAAAAATATTTTATGTTGGTTTTTTTTTAATAAGTCAACATCTTTAATACTCTATGTTGGTATTATTTTAAAGCATGGGTTTCTTGTGTGTTAGGCTTGTAGGTCATAATGTGAATTCTGCGTGGTGTGCAAAGAAACAAATCTCCACTAAGCTTCACCTGGAGTTAATTACTGCGAACAAATATGGATCACCAGAGATCTTATCACTCACTGCCTTCATACAGGAGAGACTTGCCCCCCATCTGATATGATTTTAAAGTCGACGTAATCTCTGCACCAGAGCAATTTCTTTGGCCTGTTGTGGAGTATCTTTTCTTCATTAGCCAATATGAACGAGGTAGATGCCATCCCCGCTAATTACTGCGATTATTACTGCGTGATGATACAGTACAAGAAGCTTTCAAACAATTAGGCCTTCTCCTAGTTCCTACCTCCCACATTGTCTCTCTAGAAATATTACCTTGCTCCTACAGCATGTTTGACAGTTAAATCAAGAGGGCAGGGTGGCACACATTTTCTTCAGTATATTACACACCAACATAGGCGCTATGCAAGACCAGCCCGAGGGACCAAGTTATATCCTGCTGAGCACAAGATGTTGGAATGGTGACACTCTCAATTATGCCAAATCTTTGAGAGTGCTGACTAAACTTGTGCTCATGCACAGACAAAAAAAAACAACTGCCTGGAGTGTATGGAGGCAGCTACTTTTCCGATACTGCAAAAGGTTACCAAATTCACTGATACCGCAGAGGCAGTATAAAAGACATATCAATATTTCTTATTCTTGGTGTAAATCAGGGCGTGTTGACTCCAAAATATATCCTTATATGCTGTACTTAAAAACCTGAAGGAGGAGGATGTTATCGTGTGCACACACTTGCAAATTTGAGAGAGTCTCGTTGGCCTCAAAACAGATCTAGCACTGCAGTTTGTTCATGCCTTGTTTAAAGTATTGCTTGGGGGCATTTCAGCTCTGGTGGGTGGCTCAGGTAAGGTCACGTCATCATCAGTTCTTGGACCAGATCTGCTGCAGCTGAAGTAGCATCATTTAATTGTCGTGGACGTAGGCCATGTACACATGCCCACACATACAAGTAAGCCGATATATATTGTTTTGCACTTTGGCCTGTTTGTCCAAACACAATTCAGTATTATGAAATGAAATTACTTTATTTCGGTCATATAATTATAATCAACCATTTTCTGTGATACATTTAACAGCACAGATTATACATATTACCAATCATACACATACACATACAAAAAGAAGAAGAATTACCAAAAAAGGAATAGGCTTAAGCCAAGGCTTATATTTGCCTATCCTATACATTCACTGAAAATAAAATTAACTGGAAAATCAATGGGATGAAAGTAATCGTTGCTATATTTTATATTTTTCCATAATTTCACCTTTCAAAGCTTTCTTAAACCTTAACAAAGAACTACATGTCTTCAACTCATCACTGAGCTTGTTCCACCATTTAACTCCTAAAACTGAAATACATTTGTATTTTATATTTGTCCATACTTTACATATTTCAAAAATCAATATCCCCCGTAAATTATAGTTTTCTCCTCATAATTTAAATAACCTAAGAATACAAGCTGGAAGGCTGATGTTCTTTACTCGAAACACAATTTCCATTGTTTTTAAAAACGCAATACCTGAAAATGTTAACACATTAGAACTTATACTGTAAGTAATGGATTGGTAGGTTCATAGTAGCACACTCTGTGTATTATTCTAATTAACCTTTTTTGAAGTTTAATTATGGTGTTTGTTTTATAAACATTTCCCCAAACTTCAACACAATATGTTAGGTATGTAAAAATAAAAGAATAATATAACATATGCAGACATTTCTTATTCAGCATGTGTCTTACTTTATAAAGAACAGCAATGGATTTGGATATGTTTCCCTTTATATATTAAATCTGCAGTTTCCAACATCATTTATAATCAATTATTATTCCCAAGAACTTAGTTTCATATACTCAATCAATTTCCACTTGATTTAATTTAAATTGTACTTCACAATTTGTCCTTGCACCACTAAACACCATATATTTAGTTTTCTCATCATTTAATGATAACTTATTAATATCAAACCATTTTTTTAGCTGAAGCAACTCAACCTCTACACTTCCTTCAAGTCTTCTCCTGAACAATATACAGTTGTATCATCTGCAAACATAATACATTTCAATTGACTAGATACTGAACAAATATAATTTAAATAAAGTATAAATAACTTAGGTCCCAATACCGAGCCTTGTGGAACCCCACAAGTTACTCTTTTTGACAGTCATTTAGTCTTATTAATTTCCACATATTGAGATCTATTACTTAAATAACTACTTAACCATTGTTGTGAAACACCTCTTATGCCATAGTTTTCCAATTTTTGCTGATATAAAGAATGATCAATTGTGTCAAAAGCTTTACATAAGTCAATAAATACACCAAAGGTGTATTATGTCACCGAAAATAGTATTTTCTAAAAAAATCCAGACAAGTAACATATTTTTCATGTGGATGGGCAAATGTGTTGAATTATTTAATCTTACCAAATATAGATATGATCTGATAGACATTTTTGGCCTTAAATCCGAGTCGATCCGATTTTGAGTCCCAATCCGATACTTTTACTATAGTAGAACTGGAAATATTTGATAGCAAGTAACGTAATTAAACACAACTACACAATTCTATTAAACTTTTTTTTATTAAATTTAGAATTTGCTAGAATTGTTGTAAATCGGATGTTGTATTACATTTGTGATACTGAATGCGACAAACAAAATAAAGTGACACAATAACTAAACCAAACTATTGGCTCTTATTCAAATTATTTGGGGTTTACGCTCAAAGCCTTTCCGTAACAAGAGACTTGTTCCCTGACTTTGTAAACAACAAAACATATACATTTAGTAATAATAATAACTAAAGAAAAATATCAATCTAATCACTTATGTATTGTTTATATACTGATACTACAGTAGGTATCAATAGTATCGACATATGGATCACCTGTACTTTGCTTTGAAGCTTTAGTGGTTAGCTTCTTGTGTCGTCTTGCCTGGTGTGTGTGTGTGTGTGTGTGTGTGTAGAATGCTTACCCATTCATTTTACTCTAGTCCTCCAGTGATAATAATACATGGAAGAAACATAGTTTTTTTTTCTACTATAGTGGTGAGGATTATTATCTTAGAAGGGTCTCTGCGCTATGTGTACAGGACACGTTTGTTGCAGCTTGCTCTTAAATTTGAGCCGGTGTTCTGGCAAGACACGCACCCTCCTGGAATTTATGGAACTCCTACATGTGTGTAACAATTAATCCATCAATGTAACTGTGTCTCCCAGAGCGTGCATCCCCTTTGAAGGAATCTTTCACGCGAGTACAATCTTTACCCATGTTAACACCTGGACACAGCCGTGGTAAAGATCAGCTGGGCTCGGCAGCTCATCAGCCAGTCAGTTAATATTAGCTCCTGATTCCAACACCATAATCATGATTGGGACATTTAGTTTTAGGTGAACATTTTTAACCACAAATATGTCCCATTTCCCATCTCGAAAAGCTGGTAGAACATCCATAGTGAAACACAAACAGTTGTGTGATGCTATTTGCCTATACCACGTTTCACCATAATATAAGACACATTGATCATTTGATTGGGGCTGTGCGGCTAGGTTGGTAGAGCGGCCGTGCCAGCAACTTGAGGGTTCCAGGTTCGATCTACGCTTCCGCCATCCTAGTCACTTTACCCACTTTACCCACCTGGGCAAGACACTTTACCCACCCACTCCCAGTGCCACCCACACTGGTTTAAATGTAGCTTGTAGATGCAGATAACGAGTTTCACTATGTAAAGTGATTTGAGTCTCTAGCGCTATATAAATATAATTCACTTCACTTTACATTACTATGACACATTTAATGGTCATATGAGTAGATTAAAACCCAATATTAAATACAACTTCACAAAGCAAAACACACTTCAAAGGCTACAGTATCATAAAAACAAAAAATCTCTAATTAAGTGCGATTTGTTTTTGTTTTTCACCATGTGGTTGAAAGCGTGCTATGTTTACTGTACAATATAAATAAAACAGACCACATCAACCTAAAAGTTATTTCTTTCCAGAGTCTTTTGGACTACACCATTCCTAATAACGACTTTATTCAGACTCCAGCCAGCATTTTGTGAGCCTCATGGCAGAGATTGTTGAGGACCTATGGGGGAGGGAAAACTGAGTACAATGGACAAAGGCAAGTATAGCAACTCACATCAATTTCTTCTGCTCCTTGCGGCTGTTATTGTATGAAAGCGCTGTCGACAGCTTTTGCACAACCCCGTGTGTTTTTTTTTGTTTTTTTGAAACAATGGAAAGCTCACCTGCCTCTTTGCACATAAATTTGATGAGGCCAGCAAAGGAGGAAAGAGAAGCTCCAATTCAGCAAAGATTTCAAATTACAATGCTATTAGATCATAAAAAGTATCCGTAATAATTGAAAAACTCTGATGTTTAATGCACTAATCAGTCAAAATATGTTTTCAGTAAGTTTTAAAAGAATCAAGTATTTACACCAATCATCCTCCAAATCTTAAATGGAAAACATGAAATACGGATGGTGTGATATAGCACCACATTTTAAATTGATTGAAATTCAAAGAGGCTCATACATAATAATTTTTGGTTGCCAAATATTGTAAACCTTAAAGCAAAAATATAAAAAGCAAGATTGTGTGCAGAAATTACATCATGGCAAATCACAATTATCATACATAGCTCTGTCAGACCCTTAAAAATTCCTTAAGCAATACAGTAATGTACATGACTACCATAGTCCTAAAATTTAAGAAAAGCTGAGAAACTAACGCATTTACGCAATGCATCGACCAGTTTAAGTGCAAAACAACAAAGTGTGTGATAGCATTGCCATATCACTATTGAATGATATCACATATAACTCATGACCAGTGTTGGGACTAACGCGTTACTTTGTAACGCGTTACTGTAACGCCATTAGTTTCGGCGGTAACTAGTAATCTAACGCGTTATTTTTTATATTCAGTAACTCAGTTACCGTTACTACATAGGTTTTTGTTTTTGATTCAAAATGTTCTCCTTTCCACTTGTTTTCATGGCAAGGAATCACATGACAATTTCCAACAATTGGGGAAACAAACTGTGCAGGCAATTATTTAATTTATTCCTGACATGTAATCAATTACAAAATATTTACTTTAACTGCAATTACATTCCAAGACGTGTCATAATGTAATGATTTTGTAATGCTTGCTAAGCATTTAACTAGCATTTTAACAGCGTTTGTCAGCACTCATATACAAAGTCTAGTTTTATACATTAATTATTTATTTATTTTTCCTTTTTGGTGTCATATATTCTCATGATGATATGGATACCACTGTTTCATATTGTTTAAAGGGGAACTGCACTTTTTTGGAATTTTGAGTATCTTTCACAATCATTATGAATGACAAGAAGACAGAAGTTATTTTGTTTTTTTTTTGCATTCTAACATGTAGAAATTGTCTCGTTCTTGGTGGTTAGCAATGTAGATAATGGGGGTAATCAGTTCTACCTCTAAATCGTCAACAATACTTAATTTGCGTTCCGTAACCTGTATAATAACCAAGCTGTAGCAACATTGTTTTTGTAAGAGCGAACACTGAGGACCTCTTTTTCTAATGTTGTAACACAATCGGTATGCTTCGGTATTAGCCGTAAAAGCAAACTACGGCAAGAGATAAGCTAGCTTCTACGCCAGCACGAAACACATTTTTGTTTGTAATGCACAACACACTGCAACAGCACTGAAAAACATGAACAATAATATAACAGTATCTGTAAAGTATTAGCCCACATTTCATGTTTTGTTTGTACACAGTGAGCCAGACAGTGTATTCACTGTAGATGTACTAACAAGACTGGTATGCTGCGTGTATCATGATCAATATTTAAAGTGTGACTCACTCGATGCACAGTTGTGCGTTTGGTCCCGCTGGCCGGGGACATTTTTTTTCGGTTTACTTGGGTAAGCACGCCATTGATGTCAAATTAGCTTGGCTCCAAGTTTCACATTTATAGCATCGTCACATTCACCTCACTCTTTCGGCTTCCGTCTGCTCCAAAGTCTCACTCTTCCTTCGTACTCGCTTCTAGAAGCAATAGTTCATCTTCCATAAATTCAGATTTAACAAGATAAGGTTGTGAATCCTCATGTGTCCAAAAATAGTCGTCTTTGTTGTCTGTCACCAAGTCTGCCATGATTAGATCACACACGCTTTTGTATAGGAACACACATTTGTTGCCGGAAGTTGGACGTGCGTTGCTATGGAAATGGAAATCAATGCGCTGAAGAAATCAGCCCAACGCCATTTGATTAAAATGATCAAATTACAGTAAATATTGAACATGTTACATATTGGTATGAACATGTCTGTTATTTCTACTATATATATACTTGCAGTGTGTATATAAAGTGTAGATTAAGGGTTTTGCAGTTATTTTAGAGGGCTTTGACTGCGACAACGGTGCCTCCCATTAGCTGCATCTTTCAAGCGTTTTTTTTTTATCATCTTTAAAATCCTAAAAAAAAAAGACTTGTGTGTTGTTGTATCTGATAATGATTGTAAACGATAGGCAGCATTCCCAAAAAAGTGCAGTTCCCCTTTAAATGTGATGTTATTGTGGGATAACTAAATGCTTGTTTGTATGGGGGTCCTTCAATATTCTTATCTTTGTTATGTCAAAAGACTGATTTGCTCACATCAGACTTATTTTCTGCAAGGGAGAGATAAAAATGTAAGTCTATAATAATGTCATTCTTTTCAAAGTGCCTTTTGTGTCTGACCAACAGTCCCAAAGTCAAAGATAAGAACATAAATCAGCACAAAATCCAAGTAGTGGAACAGTGTCCCGGAGAATATTTTTTTAAATGATATAATTGTCATAAATGTATTATACTTTTTCTTAGGTTAAAATCTCCACAAATGCATTAAATCGAGTAAAATGTTGGAGTCTGTAAGAAGAAAAAATTTGTATATATATATATATATATATATATATATATATATATATATATATATATATATATATATATATATATATATATATAAAAGGGCTGTCAAGTGACTCATTTTTTAAATCAAAGGTTATTATTATTCTTTGCTTGCATGAATAAACTTTGCTTAAGAAATTTTTAAATATTTGGAAACAAATGCAATTTGGTAGTCTGAATGTTATACAGGAACATTTTTGTAAGCATTTTACTGCACTGCAAGTCAGTGATTTGCTCAAAATGTGGTGACAGTAAGTATAGTAAAAATTAAGTGCACATTTTGAAAGTCTTTGCAATAATATAGCAAACTGGGTACAGATGTTAAGTCAATACAGTCAATAGATGTATGTTAATAAAGACACACAAACAATTTTACATAGTGCACCATTTATATCTTCATTTATTCTTCCTTAGTTTGACCAGTTGTTTAAACACATTTTTTATTTTGTTTGTGCATTTGGACCAGATGTGTCATGCTGTTATTGTGAAGCTGGAAGTATGTGAGAGAGAAAGTTCCTTGACATGAGGCCAGTGTGTTGAGAGACGTGATGGTTGTCAATAAAGAATGCACCTCTCGATTCCCTCGTTACTGTCTGCCTTTCCTGCTGGGCTAATCTAATTACAAAACCTCGGTTACATAAACAGGCTTATTTACTTTTTCAGATGACAGCGCTGATCTCTTTTTTTGTACAAACTACCTCAAGTTTGTACGACGTTAGTTGGCGACGTGACTTCAAAAAGGCATTGTCTAATTAATCTGTGTTAAACAAAGATAAACTCCACCAGCATAGTTTGTTATCCTCTGTTTGCTGTCCATGTAACGTTCATGTTAGCGATGCCATCCTCACGTTCATGTTTCGCTCTAAGAGGCTATTTTTAACTTTATGTGCGCCAATGAAATTCCGGACTATAAGCCGCTACCTTTTTCTGAAGCTTTTTTCTTCACTGACGACCGGCTATAAATTAAATAGTTATTTTTTTAAAACAAGCAAACACAATGAATAGGTGTGTTGTTGTTTGTACTGTGTTCAGTTCAGTTCAGTTTCAGTTTATTGCAAACATGTATACAATACAATGTGATGCATCACATATTTTCATTTGTTTCATTACAGCGTGTCCGAAAAGGAGTAGGAAGAAGCTGAGCTTATTTAATCCTACCCCTAATCATACCATATCAATTTTATCACATTTCCTTGGTCTCTGTAATAGAACAGTGAATAAATAATACATAAATGATATACCATAGTAAGTAAACAAATATTAAATACATAAATAATCTTTATCTAAAAAAAAAAAGAAAAAAAAAAAAGGGTTCAAGATGTTCATCATAATTCTTGTTCTGTGTATTTTGTGAACGAACAGTCTCGTAAACTGAATCATATTGGTGCTTTGTTTGATTTCTTTGGTTAATCCATTCCATAATTGTATTGCACATACGGATATGCTAAAGGTTTTAAGTGTTGTACGAGCATACAAATGTTTAAATTAGATTTTCCTCTAAAGTTATATTTCTCTTCTTTTGTTGAGAAAAATTGTTGTACATTCTTGGGTAGCAGGTTATAGTTTGCTTTCTACATCATTTTAGCTGTTTGCAAATGCACCAAATCGTTGAATTCCAATATTTTTGATTTACAAAAAAAAATGATTTGTATGTTCTCTATTTCTAGCAATATGTATTATTCTAATTGATCTTTTTTGTAACACAGTTAGTGAATGAAGCGCACATTTGTAGTTATTTCCCCATATTTCTACACAATAACTCAGATATGGTAGCACTAGTGAGCATTAAAGAATATGAAGTGGTTTTTGGTAGCCATCTTTTGGATGGGTTTGCTCACTGCAGCTACATTGCCTTTCCCAATCGAAAGTACTTTAGCGAAGCTACGTAGCTTAAATACATTTCCCAGTAGATTGGCAGTAGCTTTGCTACTTTTTAAACGAGTAGCGATTTCCGTAGTAAATGGAGTATTTTTGGCGCTTTTTGGATGGTTATTTATTAGGTTTATGGGCTGAATAGAGAGCCTCCCATTGTCTCCGCTGTATGTTTATTTACAAGTTAGAATGCATTAAAAAGCAAAATTCATCTGTCGTCATGTTTTTGATAATGATTATGAACAATAGGCAAATATCCAAAAAAGTGCAATTCCCCTTTAATGTTTCTTTTGCGAGACCAATGTTTTGTTCCTTTGACCAGGTTATTGTAATTTTGCCACTGTGGTTTCTGTTAAAACAGTAATCCATCCTGTGCTGAAAAGTCTCCACTAGAGTATATATTATGGTGTTTATTTATCATTATTGTTGTTTCACTGCCTTTTTTAAAATTTGTTTGCAGTGTTTTTCCTGCATTTTGTACATAGTACGCAATTTAAAAGAAATGTTAAAAAGCCAGACAGGGGGCATGTTTCTAGCTAGTGTTTATTTTAATAAACATTCAAATTGAGCATTTTGTCTCTTGTTTGGTGAAACGTTGTACATTAAGTTATATTTTTATATAATGTAGCTTTAATGTAGCAAACTGCTCGCGGGCCAGAGCCGAATGTTTGATATCACTGATCGCAACATTATTCTGTTTAAAACTACCACAATGTATGATCTTGATTTATATAAGTGTTTCTTTAAGCCAGAAAGATGCCATTTGTAATGACTATAATTTTGTGTCATGACTGTCATTTGCTTTTTTCTACAAAATTAAACAACTGAATGAACATCCTCCAAGACTGGTGATTCCATTATTTTACAGGCATTGTATAACCTGCCTCAGTACCACATGGAAGATGGGAAGAGCATAGACAGGTACTGATAGGGTTATTGCCCCAGACTGTAAGACCAGGTCCATCAACCTCTGCAATACCGTACTGACTACAATAAAACATAGAACTCAATGCCATGCACTTGCATGCTGGAGTGCCTGGAACTATATACTGTAACATCAACAGGACGCTAAGAACTTTTTATCAATCCAAGATACTGTATCTTCAATCCTCTTCAATCAGATCATAACAAAAGGTGGCTTTTGGTGTCGGTTCCAAAGTGGAACAACAAATCAGCTGCCTCCTGTGTGACATCAAGCTGTATGCCAAGAACAGGAAATATATTGACTCTGTGATTTGCCTCCCAACAATGACATCTGAATATTATTGGAACTAGATCAGTGTTGGCGAATTACTGTATGTCTATACGTGGATAGATTATCACAACTGAAGGGGTTGAACTGAGGACTACATGACAGACTAACAGGACAGCTACAATTATCTGAGATCTCACAAGCCAATGGTAACCATGGACTGGAGGTCGTAGATTCTCGATGACAGACACCACCGAAAGGGGTTCATAACAGGATTCTGTCGGACGTTTAGATGCACAAGAAAGAGAAAATGTGGGGTGTGCAGGCAAATGTGGTGCGAGTCGTGAGGGTGAAGGGCTCCAGCAGACGGCAGGAACAATGTCTGACATTTACGCCCAGAAAGTGCAATGATTGGAAAAATAAAGATCCTCGGCAGAACCTCAAACTCCCAGGTTTCTCGTAGAGGACCCGGGCTTAAAGGAGATACTGCCCTTGTATGTCTATATATATATATATATATATATATATATATATATATATATATATATATATATATATATATATATATATATATATATATACAGAGGTGGGTAGAGTAGCCAGAAATTGTACTCAAGTAAGAGTACTGTTACTTTAGAGATTTATTACTCAAGTAAAAGTAAGGAGTAGTCACCCAAATATTTACTTGAGTAAAAGTAAAAAGTATGTTGTAAAAAAACTACTCAACTACTGAGTAACTGATGAGTAACATACACACACATATCATATATATATATATATATATATATATATATATATATATATATATATATATACATACACACACACACACACACACACATATATACATATATATCTATATATATATATATATATATATATATATATTTATATATATACATACATTGATATATACAATATATAATTTATATATATATTTTTTGCCGTTTTTGTTTACATGTTAATAGTGTTTTAATGAATATACATGCATGTTTGACACATATAGATTCCTTTCTTTCATGAAGACAAGAATATAAGTTGGTGTATTACCTGATTCTGATGACTTGCATTGATTGGAATCAGACAGTAGTGATGACAAACGTCCACGTTTTCAAATGGATGAGAAAAAAAGTTCCTCCTTTCTGTCTAATACCACATGAAAGTTGTTGGTTTTTGGCATCTTATATGTCCAGCTTCCATATTCGTTTTTATACACTTTACAAGAAATACATTGGCGGCAAACTCCGTAGCTTGCTAGCTTGTTTGTGCAGGCTTTCGGAGACTCTTATTTTGAAAGCGCAGGCGCGATGGAGCGGCACTTTTATTGTGGAGACAGGAACTGTGCAGTCAGTCTTTAGGCTTTTGACGGGGTTTACGGTTGAAATAAAAAATGGTCTTTTTTCCTTCACACTTTTGATTGATTGATTGGAACTTGTATTAGTGGATTGCACAGTACAGTACATATTCCGTACAATTGACCACTAAATGGTAACACCCAATAAGTTTTTCAACTTGTTTAAGTCAGGTCATGTGACCCCTGGCTCTGTTTGATTGGTCCAACGTCACCAGTGACTGCATCTGATTGGTGGAACGGAGTGAACGTCACCAGTGACTGTATTTGTTGAAACGCAGGCACTATGAAGGTCTGTCTGACAGACCAAAACAAACAAAGCGTGCATTAACAGATCGATAAAAATTAGTAGCGAGTAGCGAGCTGAATGTAGATAAAAGTAGCGGAGTAAAAGTAGCGTTTCTTCTCTATAAATATACTCAAGTAAAAGTAAAAGTATGTTGCATTAAAACTACTCTTAGAAGTACAATTTATCCCAAAAGTTACTCAAGTACATGTAACGGAGTAAATGTAGCGCGTTACTACCCACCTCTGTATACATATATATAGTACACTACATATTTTATTAATAGCAATACTTACAATAATGCCCTTATTTCCTTCAGAACTAAAGTTTAAATAGGCAAGGAACATCTTAAATGTTAAAATAAAAAGGGTATAAAAGCAGAAGCTGCACTTAACCCATGCACCCAGATAGATAAACAGTTTCACTAATATGTTTTTCTTAGTTTTTCCAATTGCTGTCCAGATTGTGAGGGATTCAAATATTTGCCTAGTGTCTTTCTCCCACTTTTCAAGGCTCATATCTAAAAGTTGTATCTAATATTCCCTGCTTTCTGTCATGACTTGGTCCGGGGTGTTTGCTTTTCCGGGGTGCAACGGAAAGTTGGCACGGGCGAGACGGGAATGAAGGTACATGATTTATTTAAAGACTATAAATACAAAAAAAAGGATCAAACAAAAAGCGCGCACAGTGGCGGAGAATAAACTATGAACAATTAAACAAAACTTGAAAACTAAGACTTGAATAAAGAAAACTTACTTGGCATGGACAAAAAAGGAGCAGCGTGAACGATGGACATGAAAATATGGACAGAGCCTAAATGTGGTGTGAGGTCGTCAGAAAGACAAACTGAAAGACACTGAACTTAAATACTACAGACATGATTAACGAAAACAGGTGCGTGACTCAAGACGTGAAACAGGTGCGTGACGTGACAGGTGAAAACTAATGGGTTGCTATGGTGACAATCAAGAGTGCACACTGAGTCCAAACGTGGAACAGGTGAAACTAATGGATAATCATGCAAACAAGACAAGGGAGTGAAAAGCCAGAAACTAAACAAAACATGATTACACAGACATGACACTTTCTAATGTTGAGCTGGACAAATGTGTTGTACAATATTTCAAACATGTTATCTAAATTTGCTTTGCAACTGGTTTGGAATAAAATAAAAAGAGCAATGCAGCCGAGTAGCGGGGTGGAGATGATTATATATTTATGACCTTTGATTTCCAAGATACAAACTGCTGTCTCAGGCCTTGGGATTCACCTCTAGCCTAATCACACTATTAGTGATCTCACCACCAGCGCAAATGTGGCTGTTGATGGGCTGTCTAATGTGAAGACTTTTTCGAAGCCTGGTCCATTCGCCTCATTTGGTCGCTTCATTGCACTCTCCGAAATTTTTCATGTGGTCTAAGTGACTAAAGCACATGACGAGGTTTTTGCTTTTTTCTCAACCAACTTTGAATCCCTCAGGCGGTACTGCATCAAAAACCGACATCAGTGTGTAAAGCAGGGGTCCCCAAACTTTTTGACTCGGGGGCTGCATTGGGTTAAAAAAATTTGGCCGGGGGCCGAGCTGTAAATATATATATATATATATATATATATATATACATATTCCGAGTGCGATGATGTCACGTTATCAATGGGAAAATGCATTTTTAGACATTATGATTTGCCTGAGCGGCTAGGAGACACAGAGATAACAAGCGGTAGAAAATAGATTAGAAAGGACAGATTTAAAAAAAAAATATATATATTATTTTTCAACTTGGGACTTACTGCGGGCCGGAATTTGCACGCTGGCGGGCCGTAGTTTGGGGACCCCTGGTGTAAAGGATATCACCACATGGGCTTAGGAACACTTCAGAAAACCACTGTCAATAACTACAGTTTGTCGCTACATCTGTAAGTGCAAGTTAAAACTCTACTATGCAAAGCAAAAACCATTTATCAACAACACCCAGAAACGTCGCCAGCTTCGCTGGACCCAAGCTCATCTAAGAAGGACTGATGCAAAGTGGAAAAGTGTTATGTGGTCTGACGAGTCCACATTTCAAATAGTTTTTGGAAACTGTGGACGTTGTGTCCTCCGGACCAAAGAGGAAAGTAACCATCTGGACTGTAATAAGCGCTATGTTTAAAAGCCAGCATCTGCCAAATTTCTGGCAATCGGACAACAAATGTGGCTTTTTACAACAATGAAATATTTCTGAAAAAAAAAAGAGATGAATTGGGAGATCGTTTTTTTCTGAACTACACGTGGCTATCTCGTCTACGAGGTACGTGCTAAATTATTAGTACTGCTAGCCCTCTTTTTTTAGAAGTGTCATTTTAGCAACCTTGCTCTCTTGTTGTTGTTATAATAATGCCTTGTCCTCATGTTTAGGTTGTATAAACAATCTGTTTATATAACCTAAACAGGTTAGGTTATATAAACATACGTATATTCTACATAAACAATGTATGAATACATTAGATATCTATATGTGTTAGGGACCTATAGACTATCTCTGTTGCTGCAGCAGCAGAGAGTTTATTCTGTCTTGACACTTTGTATTGATATTTTGTATTACATCCATCCATCCATTTTCTACCGCTTATTCCCTTCGGGGTCGCGGGGGGCGCTGGAGCCTATCTCAGCTACAATCGGGCGGAAGGCAGCGTACATTCTGGACAAGTCGCCACCTCATCGCAGGGCCAACACAGATAGACAGACAACATTCACACTCACATTCACACACTAGGGCCAATTTAGTGTTGCCGATCAACCTATCCCCAGGTGCATGTTTTTTGGAGGTGGGAGGAAGCCGGAGTACCCGGAGGGAACCCACGCAGTCACGGGGAGAACATGCAAACTCCACACAGAAAGATCCCGAGCCTGGGATTGAACCCCAGACTACTCAGCACCTTCGTATTGTGAGGCAGACGCACTAACCCCTCTTCCACCGTGCTGCCCACGATGTATTACATTTTGCCCTTAAATGATCATGTTTACAGTGATTGTTTTATATGTATTTTTTATGTATGTCGCTTTGGATAAAAGCGTCTGCCAAATACTTAAACATAAACATATATAAACACCTGAAAGTCTTTATATCAGCTAAAACCACCAATCTGTTTCACTGGATTCAGAATAAAACCAAATTCTGTCTTACCCAACAATGTTAGTATTTGAATATTGTTACTTGAAGACTTATTCCTGGTTACAATTATACTGTTAAGAAAGTATTGTTTTATGTTTTGCCTAAAATGAGAACGCATCATAATCAGTGGCGGCTGGTGAATTTTGTTTTAGGTGGGGCAGAAAGTTTGTAAACCAAACCCCTGTAGGGGCGTCATCCTCCCCCAGAAGATTTCTTTGTGATGTTCACATACAAATATTGAAAATCTTTGCTCCTTCTCAACTCTGTGGTAATATTCTTTTCACAAAATACAACCAATAGAACGTTAATGTTGAATCTTACTTGTGAAAAGTAATCCTCCGATTCCAATTTTCAACAGTCCGCTCATTTGAGCAGGAAAACGCTGAACACCTGTCAACTGTCAGTTTAGGCTGCTCGTCGGCTCCTCATCACCACTTCAATATTGCGGCCAAATTGCTCGCGTCACAGCAGCCAATGCTGCGTCTACTTATAAGATGTCTATGGTTATAACGTCATTGCAAACACGGCAATCTGTTGCGTCCACTGCAGTTCGCTACCTTATTCATACTTTTTGTCAAGTGATTTTTTTAAGCAGGGTTGCATGAGGTACCTACACATAACGTTACGTTAGTCAATGTATCACACACAGTAACGTAACGTTAGATGTCGGTCAGCAGCACCACATATTTTAGCCACCTACAAAAAGACAAACAGTCAAATAAAGGTTTAGTTAAAATGTATACTATATTAAGAATATGTGTACATATTGCATAGGGCCCTGACATCTAAAAAGTACAACTCTGTTCATTGTTATGTTAATGTATTTGCTGTGTTTTTCATGTGTACGCACACATAAACACACACACAGTATGAGATGAGATCAAAACGATAAGGTAAAAACAGGATAGAAACTGCTGTGGAACCAGTTACAATGCAATATGCCATGGAAATACAATGTTAACACTTTTGTGCAAATAAGTACAGTTGCACATGTTTTTTCAAATGTGTTTATTCTGTAAAGGAATTAGTTAAATGTTTAAAATGACTGGTTAATAGTGCTATTATGAAGTGCAATGTCAGCACTATTTTTTTTCCTGCAATTTCAAATGCACTTGTTTTAATAAATAAATACAGCGTTTTAAAAGCATACACAATCTCTGTAAATATATTAGTCTGTGGTTAAAAGCACTTGAAAGGACTCAAAACTCAAAATGCAGGACTTGGGACTTGACTTCAGACTTTCCAGTCTTGACTTCGGACCATACTTGCCAACCTTGAGACCTCCGATTTCGGGAGGTTGGGGGTGGGGCTGGGGGGCGTGGTCGGGGCGGGGGCGTGGTTGGGGGCGTGGTTAAGAGGGGAAGAGTATATTTACAGCTAGAATTCACCAAGTCATGTATTTCATGTATATATATATATATATATATGAAATACTTGACTTTCAGTGAATTCTAGTTACCGTATTTTCCGCACTATAAGCCGCACCTAAAAACCACAAATTTTCACAAAAGCTGACAGTGCGGCTTATAACCCGGTGCGCCTTATATATGGATTAATATAAATATTTATTTTCATAAAGTTTCGGTCTTGCAACTACGGTAAACAGCCGCCATCTTTTTTCCCTGTAGAAGAGGAAGCGCTTCTTCTTCTATGGTAAGCAACCGCCAAGGTAAGCACCCGCCCCCATAGAAGAGGAAGCGCTTCTTCTTCTACTGTAAGCAACCACCCGCCCCCGTAGAAGAAAAAGCCCCCGGATATTGCGTTTCATTTCATTTGTGTGTTTACATCTGTAAAGACCACAAAATGGCTCCTACTAAGCGACACGCGTATAACGCAGAATTTAAACTTACATCACAGATGGTGTCAAAAAACAAGTGAAGCACACAAATACAACACTCGCCGTCATTCCGGGTGGATTAACCAAAGAACTCCAACCGCTCGATATTGGTGTCAACAGGGCATTTAAAGCACGACTGCGAACGGCGTGGGAACAATGGATGTCCGAAGGCGAACACACCTTCACTAAGACAGGGAGACAGCGCCGGACGACATACGCCAACATCTGCCAGTGGATCGTAAATGCCTGGGCGGATATTTCGGTCACAACTGTGGTCCGAGCTTTCCGGAAGGCAGGATTCACAGAACTGCTGGACAAGACGGAGCCGGCCATTTTGGATCCCGTATTCGCCCAACTTTTTAATTCGGACACCGAAGGAGAAGAATTCGAGGGATTTATGAATGAAGAATAACTTCAGAAATATATATATATATATATATATGTATATATATAAATAAAATAAATACATGAATTTCAGTGTTCATTTATTTACACATATACACACACATGACACTCATCTACTCATTGTTGAGTTAAGGTTTGAATTGTCCATCCTTGTTCTATTCTCTGTCACTATTTTTCTAACCATGCTGAACACCCTCTCTGATGATGCATTGCTGTGTGGCACGCACAAAAGTGCTTTCATCAAATGCACTAGAGTCTGGAATCTTCCATCTCTCCATAGCATGGCCCAAAACCGGTCAATCTTTGCTTCCTGAGGAAGATCTTCACTGCCAAGCACTTGGTACTACACTACTTCTTCCCGGAGGCTATCCAGGTCCAATCGCAGCTGCGGCTTGGAATTTACAAGCGTATTTCTTCATTTTACTCGCCGTCGGCGTCGCCACGGCTGTATCTTCCTCGTTCTTCTGCTTCGTCTCCTTGTTGTGTGCGCAGTTGTGCACTGCACTCTCTAAAACCCGTAGATGTTATTGTCACATATGCATGTACAGTAGATGGCAGTATTGCTGTTTACAGCAGACGAACTGCTTTACGGTAGACGGAAATGTGACTGCTCTTGTTGTGTGTTGTTACCGCGCTGGGAGGACGTTAATGAAACTGCCTAACAATAAACCCACATAAGAAACCAAGAACTCGCCCTCGATCATTCTACAGTTATAACGTGATTGGGCAGGCACGCTGAATTTCGGGAGATTTTCGGGAGAAAATTTGTCCCGGGAGGTTTTCGGGAGAGGCGCTGAATTTCGGGAGTCTCCCGGAAAATCCGGGAAGGTTGGCAAGTATGCTTTGGACTTGACTTGGGACTTGCCTCGAGACTTGAGGGCAAAGACTTGAGACTTACTTGTGACTTCCAAAACAATGACTTGGTCCCACCTCTGCCAAATCCACATCAGCAGGTACCAGAAGGTAAGAAAAGTTGATTTTGCATAATTTTGCGAAAAAAAACACCAGGTAATATGTCTCCTAATAAGTGCCATTTTGTGGTCCTTATACACACTATAATAATACCCGCATGTTGAATCTCAGCACGTCTGACTACGGTAGCCGTAATGCTCCGACAATCCATCAAGCGGTGCAGCTTCATAGCTTACCAAAATTGTACTAAAATATTGTGACAGATTTTTGAGCACCATGTGGAATGTTCTATATTCTCAATGGAACATTTAAAGTTTTTATGTTGTTTACTGGTGTCATCTTGCAGTCTACAATTATCGCTTATGTGTGACTGCCATCTACTGGTCATACTTATCATTACACCATGTACCAAATAAAATAGCTAGGAGGTTGTTAAGCACAACATTAAATTAAGTACCATATTTTCCGGACTATAAGGCGTACTTACAATCCTTTCATTTTGTATTCCGTACAAAGGCGCATTGTCGATTTTTGAGAAAATGAAATAATTTTTAGCACGCCTAATAGTCCAGAAAATATGGTTTTTAATTTGTCTTCAAGACACGTTAACATTTCCATGTATAGTATACAAGGGTGGGAACACACAGGTGCATGCAAGATTAATAGTAAACAAAACAAAAAAGTATTACACCTTTCATAATAAAATAAATGATGATAAATGAAATACCCTTAACAGTTTTTTGGGTTGGTGCACTAATTGTAAGTGTATCTTGTGTTTTTAATGTTGATTTAATAAAAATAAATTTAAAAAAAATATTTGTTTAATTTTTATTTCTTGTGTGGCCCGGTACCAATCGATCCATGGACCGGTACCGGGCCGCGGCCCGGTAATTGGGGACCGCTGATCTAGGGTATTGCAAAGACAAACACAAAAACTATACCTATACTTTATTTAAATTAATCACATGCTGAAATATAAACAGATCAGAAACATTCTTTAAATGTTATTTTATTTGGTAATGCCCAAATGAGGCAGGAATTAAAAACATGAACCTGTACAAGAAAATTTGTTTAGGATTAACAGTAAATTGCATGCTGAAATGGTTTTGCTATTTCTCTTCATTACAACCTGCACTTTGCAATGAGACCGATAACAAAACATGTAATAAATGCACTAATAATCTCCACAAAGGGTGCAGACAGACTGCTTAGGTGACACCTAAGCATTAGAACAAACTGCTGATCAGTGGCTGATCAGCAGTTTGATGCCTCCAAATGGCTTAGAATTATCATAAATCTGCCTCCCGGGTGACAGACCGAGTGGTAATAGAAGAGATTTCAAATTAAGCTGCAAGCAAGTTATTGTTGAAGCTACAATACACACTGTCCTCTAACTGCTAGATGGAATGGCAATTGGTTTGGGAGGAACTCAAGGTTGAATCTGAAAGTAAACAGTGAGACAAGTTGAAAAGTATAAAAGAAAAAAAGCTTCTACGCCACAACAAAATAGTGACAGATAATGTACTATTAGGAGTTTAATGGCTTGTTACAATATTCTCAAAAGGTAGCCCCTGACACTTGACTTATTCACTGTCAGAAGAAAACCTGTACTTCATCTTGGTCTGGAAAATATACACATGTGCCTTAAGGCAGTGGTCCCCAACCTTTTTGTAGTTGCGGACCGGTCAACACTTGAAAATTTGTCCCACGGACCGGGGGGAAGGAGGGGTTGTATTATTATTATTTTATTTTAATTTTTTACTTCTTGTGCGGCCCGGTACCAATCAGTCCACGGGCCAGTACCGGGCCGCGGCCCGGTGGTTGGGGACCACTGCTTTAAGGGACTCCTACAGTATACCCCTCCTATCAGTAGAAGTAAGCTTTGTAGACCTTCAACACTTGTATTGTAACACAATACCCTTCTAATATCAGAAAATCGTTATTAGATTGTGAAGACAGTCTTGGTAAAACGAAAAAGGAAAAAAACTTCAATGAAGCATCGCAGTTAAGCTGCCGGAATGTGGGGCAATCATTACTGCTGGGCACGCTTGAAATGTGACTTTGATATGTATGTGATGTGCAAGTAGAAAGGGAAAGAAGAAATGGCGCGGGAACGGTAACAACTCTGATGGCACACTGTCGAAATCCTGTTGAGAGTGCCGCCTTACTTTTCGCTCACATTCCAATTACATGACTCTCCTGCATGGACATCATGAATCATAGAACAGATCATGATGCTTTAATGAAGACAATGAATTTCTGACAAGTTGGGCTCGGTTGTTTCCTGATTCACAGACTCAGTGCTCAGTGATGGAATGAATATACTAAAATTATTATACCTTACTGCAAATTAAGTGAAGTGCACGGAATTATGCCTCAATTGTAGACTCTGTATATTTGCAGGACGGTGAATTATGACATTGGTAAAATTCTGCTGCTAATGACAGGAAATTAAATTCAGGAGCATATCAATATTTTGACAGGTTCTTTTACAATGTCCACGTAAATTAATGCGCTTTTGCACGTGCATAATAATCTACTATTAAAATTTAGTGTGTGTTTATTTTGACATTCAGTTGAATTATTTGGTTATTAATGGCATCACAGAGCAAAACAGTTCAGTGTAAAATGTATCCACTCTGTGGGTCTCAAAGTTACCACTGCCACAGATAGATATGCAGCCAAAAATATGCAGCTATGTTGGCTCAAGCCATGGCTTTGTTGGGCTTCTTGTGAACCGCCTCAAGCTCAGAATTGTTTAAAGCTCATTACAATATTCAACTTTATAACAATGGATGCTAATCCAAACTATTTTGCCTTGGTGATGTAGAGTCTGTGATTGTAGTTTATCACAAAAACTTGTCATGTCACAAGGGAGGTGCTGGACATTGAGTACGAGTGGACCATGTCCCGTGCCTCTATTGTCGAGGCGGCCGATCTGAGCTGTGGCCGCAAGGTGGTTGGAGCCTGTTGTGGCGGTAATTCGAGAACCCAGGAGCCCTATCGGGTCTTTTTGGCTTGTGGGACTCCAGAGGCAGCGGACAGATACTGACAGGACAAGCTGTGTGCGGCTTCGTTGGTCGCGAAGGCAAAAACTCAGACATGAAAGGGGTTTAGGGAAGCCATGGAAAACAACTTCCGGATGGTTTTGAAGCGATTCTGGACTACCAGTGCACTGTCAACACCGTGTATGGTGGGGACGGTGTGCTGCTGACCTCGACTCAGGATGTTGTACATCGGTAGAGGGAATACTTCGAAGACCGCCTCAATCCCAACTACACGTCTTCCTATGAGGAAGCAGTGCCTGGGGAATCTGTGGTGGACTCCCCTATTTCTGGGGATGAGGCTGACAAGGTAGATAAGAAGCTCCTCGATGGCAGGGCCCCAGAGGTGGATGAGATCTGTCCAGAGTTCCATAAGGCTCTGGATACTGTGGGGCTGTCTTGGTTGACAAGACTCTGCAACATTGCGTGTACATTGGAGTCGGTGCCTCTGGAGAGGTAGACCGGGGTAGTGGTTCCTCTTTTTAAGAAGGGGAACTGAAGGGTGTGTTCCAACTATTGTGGGATCACATTCGGTAAGGTCTATTCATGTGTACTGGTGAAGAGGCTAAACTTGGGCAATCGACCATGTCCCTCGGGAAGTCCTGTGGGGAGTGCTCAGAGAGTATGGGGTATCGGACCGCTTGATTGTGGCAGTCCGTTACCTGTAAGATCGGAGTCAGAGCTTGGTCTGCATTGCCGGCATTAAGTCAGACCCGTTTCCCGTGAGGGTTGGACTTAACCAGGGCTGCCTTTTGTCATCGGTTCTGTTCATAACTTTTATGGACAGAATTTCTCGGCGCAGTCAGGGCTTTGAGGGGATTCGGTTTGGTGGCTGAAGGATTAGGTTTCTGCCTTTTGCAGATGATGTTGTCCTGCTGGCTTCATCTGGCCAGGATATTCAGCTCTTACTGGATCGGTTCAAAGTCGAGTGTGAAAAGACTGGGATGAGAATCAGCACCTCCAAGTCCGAGTCCATGGTTCTCGCCAATGAAAGGGTGGAGTGCCATCTCCAGATTGGGGAGGAGATCTTGCCCCATATGAAGGCGTTTAAGTACCCAGAGTCTAGTTCACAAGTGAGGGAAGAGTGGTTTGTGAGATCGACAGGTGGATTCGCTCAGCGTCTGCAGTGATGCAGACCTTGTATCAATCATTCGTGGTGAATGAGGAGGTAAGCGGAAAGGCAAAGCTCTTAATTTACCGGTAGATCTTCGTTCCTGTCCTCACCTATGGTCATGAGCTTTGGGTTATGACTGAAAGGACAAGATCACGGGTACAAACAGCCAAAATGAGTTTCCTCCGTCGGGTGGCAGGGCTCTCCCTTAGAGATAGGGTGAGAAGCTCTGTAATTCGGGAGGAGCTCAGAGAAAAGCCACTGCTCCTCCACATCGAGAGGCGCTAGATGAGGTGGTTCAGGCATTTGGTCAGGATGACCCCTGAACGCCTCCCTGGGAATGTACTTAGGGCATATCCGACGGGTACGAGGCCATGGGAAAGACCCAGGACACATTGGAGGGACTATGTCTCCCAGCTGGCCTGCAAGTGACAAAACGTGTCTATTGTTTAACTTGTCAAGTCTATCACTGGCTTTCAGGGGGTCGTACTGTGTTTGTTTCTACATTTTAAACACTACCTTCGGGCTTATGTAATATGTCATGGTGGTCCTTTGGTCAACATTTTACATAGACTTTGACTCAAGCTACTTTCTGACCCACTTCAGAATGTGCCATTGTGTGGGCCGTTTTATGTGCTGAAGTCCTTTTCCAGGCCAAGCCTCCTTTGACCGTGTTGCTACCTCGCCAGACATGTTGTAGTTTTTAGCGCGTCCATATCGAGTTAGATAAGTTCGGGCTATATGCTACTTTTAATCAGAAATGGCAGCAGCAGACTATTTTAGCATGCATATGCATGTATGACCCAGTCTGCCCCACAACAAGAGGATAGAGAAAAATAAGGAAATGATTTACTGTAACTGAATAAAAATGGCAGACTTGTGCAAAGCACCTACAAGAAACCTCTACCATATATAGAGATATCCGCTGACTTAACTCAGCATAATATGTCACATATGTCATCTGAAATTCCAAACAGCTTGTTTGGAAAGAGGCAAAAGTGTTTTTATAAAATCTGCGCCAAGCCTCCATGGTTTGGATACATTATTTCAGGAGTTGTGGGGATCCCGAATACACAAAGACAAGTGCCAATAGGTAAGAAAAGTTGGTTGTGCATAATATGACCCATTTTATTAGAAGATAACAATAAAATATATGCTGTATAGCAGTGTTACAAGGACAGCATGCAGAATTGGACAAAGACTTCATTGTCCACAAAGGTTACATTTTATTGATTGTGCCCTTAGCAAAGACTTACTTCACATATTTTTGAATAGATTGAAAAGATAACCCTCAGTTTTATAAAAACAAGTTTTACACTGTTATTCAACCAATGATTTGCACATACCTCAACTAAAAGGTGCTGTTGGCAACTCGCCCACAGTAACATTTTTCAAAACAAACAATATAAGAAAAACACAACCGGCTAGCTTATGTTACTATTTGTGCTTTAAAAAAACACGTGTTTGACAATTGTCTATATTTTTCACAATTACAACATTGATGTGATATTTGGTTTACCAATTGGTGTTTACGGCAGTGACCCGGTCTCGTCAACACGTACGTGAAGGGACCGTGTGCACACATACAAAAGCAGTCCAATGCCCATGCCTTGGGCACTAATAAACCCCCATAACATCACAGATGCTGGCTTTTCAACTTTGTGCCTATAACAGTCCGGATGGTTCTTTTCCTATTTGGTCCGGAGGACACGACGTCCACAGTTTCCAAAAACAATTTGAAATGTGGGCTCATCAGACTACAGATCACTTTTCCACTTTGCATCAGTCCATTTTCGATGAGCTCGGGCCCAGCGAAGCCGGCTGCAATTCTGGGTGTTGTGGATAAATGGCTTTCGCTTTGCATAGTTGAGTTTTAACCTCCACTTACAGATGTAGCGACGGACTGTAGTTACTGACAGTAGTTCACCTGTGGGATGTTCCAAATAAGTGTTTGATGAGCATTCCTCAACTTTCTTAGTCTTTTTTGCCACTTGTGCCAGCTTTTTTGAAACATGTTGCAGGCTTCAAATTCCAAATGAGCTAATGTTTACAAAAAATAACTACGTTTAACAGTTCGAACATTAAGTATCTTGTCTTTGCAGTGTATCCAATTGCATATAAGTTGTAAAGGAGTTGCAAATCATTGTGTTCTGTTTTTATTTACGATTTACACAACGTGCCAACACAGGGGTTAGTACATGTGCCTCACAATACAAAGGTCTTGGGTTCGATCTTGGGCTCGGGATCTTTCTGTGTGGAGTTTGCATGTTCTCCCCGGGATTGCGTGAGTTCCCCCCGGGTACCTCGGCTTCCTCCCATCTCCAAAGACATGCACCTGGGGATAGGTTGATTGGCAGCAGTAAATTGGCCCGAGTGTGTGAATGTGAGTGTGAATGTTGTCTGTCTATCTGTGTTGACCCTGCGATGAGGTGGTGACTTGTCCAGGGTGTGCCCCGCCTTCCGAACATGTGCAGCTGGGATAAGGCTCCAGCACCCCCAGCGACCCCATAAGGGACAAGCGGTAGAAAATGGATGGATGGATGGACAACGTGCCAACTTCACTGGTTTTGGGTTTTGTACTTTGTAAAATAAAATGGAAAGTTGGCGCTCACTAGGCATCTATGTAAATGTTCCTTTAAGAGTGCCCCAACTTAAGAGTGTTTTGAGAAAAGAGTTGTCTCTCGGCTAATTGTTATGCTAATTGCTCGGCTAATTGTTAAGTTATAAAGCAAAGATTTTAGTTGAAAGCATCCCCGCCAAGAGTTGGCGTAGCAAATGCCACATTGAACCCCGTAAGATCTGCCTCAAAACATTTGGTCTTATTCGTTAGCATTAGCTCATACAAAAATAAAATACTGTATCACTGCTACTGATGCAGAATGAATCCAATGCCAGCCAAAACTGTAAAAATAATATCTAAAGGTCATTTATCGATGAACATATTATCTATGAAAATATGAAAAAGCTGCTGATGATGTGTTTGGTGGAGAAGCAACTAGAAGGAGATGCCAGAGAAGTCTACTCTCCAGGGTAAATACTGTACATTATTAATACATTACTTATTAAATTATTAGTTGTTAGTTGTACATTTTATTGTATTAATTGCAAACAATATTTATTATCTTAAATGTTTGTTTAGATTGAATTGAATTTGATGTGCTATACAAGTGTTATGGGTAAAGAACTTTGTCAAATTACCAATTGAGCTCATACTGTACAGTAAGGTGAGGTACTACTGTACAGTATGTGCTTTATTGTGGTTGTATGGTTGGTGGTAAGCCACTATTTTAAAGCCAGTGAATGTATATCAATATCTGTCACAACCTCCTTATCAAAGTTGCATGGAGACATCCTGCACCATATTTTCAAACTCAAAGTGTTGTCATTGTAGTTTTGTTTTTATTGTTGGAGCCAATGCATGGAGGTCAATCGTCGCCTCAGCTCTTGCTTGTATGGTTTGTCACTTGGCAGAATGATGCACTTTCATGAATCATTTGGTCAGATTTCCAAACTGTCACACGCCATTTTGTCATCTTGACATCTCCATCCGAGCATACAAATGTCATGGTTAAAATTGTTCACCCGAGAGAGAATTGAGGTTCACACACACCCCCAAAAAAGATTTAGTGTCACAAAATAATGCTCTTGGGTTTGCTCCATGACTTGAGCTCCCGACTTAGCAGGTTGACTTAATCGAACATGGAAGTGTTTTAAAGAAGTTTGCTTGCTCGTCCAAAAGACCATACTTTTTTTTTTCCTTCCTTATCCGAATGGCAGCAATTTCAAAAAGGAAGCCAAGACTTCCGGATCTCCAGCCACCTCATTCAGTTCCACCTGAGGAACAGTCACTACATTTCCATGTACTAAATTAGTGTGATTTCTCATAGTTCAGTTTTTCGTATTTTCACACCTATGTGTGAAGTCCAAGTGTCAATGCATTCTCTCTAATGCGACTATTGGTCATACACGGTGTGCCTTCCAAACACTGGGGGGGGAGGGTTATATCCTTTTTGCACGGACAAAAGTATTTACCGTATTATTTGGAGTATAAGTCGCATCGGAGTATAAGTCGCACCTGCCAAAAATGCATAATAAAAATTAAAAAAAAAACATATATAAGTCACACTGGAGCCCGGCCAAACTATGAAAAAAACTGCGACTTATAGTCCAAAAAATACGGTATTTTCCAGTTGACCTATGACGTCACACTCGGCGCGTCTGTGGCTCCCTAACACGTTAACAGCCGAGCTCTGTTGTGATGGCCGCTGTAATATTGGCACATATTAGAAATACTACGTACCTAATGGATATGCCGATGTTGAATAGGCAGACAACATCTATGAATTATCTTATATTGCGCTACGATCAAGACGCTTATACCAAGAAAGTATCAGAGCGGATTGAGGTTTGAAGCAAAGAAAGACCGGCTGCAGAAAGAGAAGCAAAACTTTTGAATGTTTGCAATTTTATTAATAATGCTGTGTAGACTGATGAAAAGACTGTTCGTGCCGTGGCCGATACTGTTCCAGATGAGGGTTGCTATTGTTTTGGACTATCTTGCCAGTTGTGCAGAATATAGAGTTATTGAACGTCGTTGTGGCTTGTGCTGCCCTTTCAGACACTTGTGATTTAGGGCTGTATAAATAAACATTGATTGATTGATTATTGCTAATCGGTTTTGAGTGCACAAATGCAGTATGAAGAGGTTTGTGTACGTTTTAATATTCGCCTTCAATTAACCTGCGTCGTTCTTTTTCATCTCATTTGTATTTCGTTCGGGAGTACGAATTAAGCCGGCATTCTGCAATTCCTTCGCTACCTTCTCAAATAAAGCTGTTTCTTTTTCCTCCAATTGATGCACTTTTTAATGTAGAGTTGTCCCGATACCAATATTTTGGTACCAGTACCAACATTTTTTTGATACTTTTCTAAATAAAAGGGACCACAAAAATAATGCATTATTGGCTTTATTTTGACCAAAAATCTTACGGTACATTAAACAGATGTTTCTTATTGCAAGTTTGTCCTTAAATAAAATAGTGAACATACAAGACAACTTGTGTCATTTTCCATTCAATAGAATGGAAAATGACACAAGTTGACACACAAAATAATAATTTTGTCAAAATTATTAAGTACAACTGATAGAAATTTTATTATTAATCTACTTGTTCATTTACTGTTAATATCGGCTTACTTTCTCTTTTAACATGTTATATCTACACTTCTGTTAAAATGTAATAATCACTTAGTCTTCTGTTGTTTGATACTTTACATTAGTTTTGGATGATACCACAAATTTGGGTATCAATCCAATACCAAGTAGTTACAGGATCATACATTGGTCATATTCAATCAATCAATCAATCAATCTTTATTTATATAGCCCTAAATCACAAGTGTCTCAAAGGGCTGCACAAGCCACAACGACATCCTCGGTACAAAGCCCACATACGGGCAAGGAAAAACTCACCCCAGTGGGACGTCGATGTGAATGACTATGAGAAACCTTGGAGAGGACCGCATATGTGGGTAACCCCCCCCCTCTAGGGGAGACCGAAAGCAATGGATGTCGAGTGGGTCTGACATAATATTGTGAGAGTCCAGTCCATAGTGGATCCAACATAATAGTAAGAGTCCAGTCCATAGTGGGGCCAGCAGGACACCATACCGAGCGGAGACGGGTCAGCAGCGCAGAGATGTTCCCTGCCGATGCACAGGCGAGCGGTCCACCCCGGGTCCCGACTCTGGACAGCCAGCACTTCATCCATGGCCACCGGACCTGTGCACCCCCGCCCCTCAAGGAAAAGGGGAGCAGAGGAGAAAAGAAAAGAAACGGCAGATCAACTGGTCTAACAGGGGGGTTATTTAAAGGCTAGAGTATACAAATGAGTTTTAAGATGGGACTTAAATGCTTCTACTGAGGTAGCATCTCTAATTGTTACCGGGAGGGCATTCCATAGTACTGGAGCCCGAATAGAAAACGCTCTATAGCCCGCAGACTTTTTTTTGGGCTCTGGGAATCACTAATAAGCCGGAGTTCTTTGAACGCAGATTTCTTGCCGGGACATATGGTACAATGCAATCGACAAGATAGGACGGAGCTAGACCGTGCAGTATTTTATACGTAAGTAGTAAAACCTTAAAGTCACATCTTAAGTGCACAGGAAGCCAGTGCAGGTGAGCCAGTATAGGCGTAATATGATCAAACTTTCTTGTTCTTGTCAAAAGTCTAGCAGCCGCATTTTGTACCAACTGTAATTTTTTAATGCTAGACATAGGGAGCCCCGAAAATAATACGTTACAATAGTCGAGACGAGACGTAACGAACGCATGAATAATGATCTCAGCGTCGCTAGTGGATAAAATAGAACGAATTTTAGCGATATTACGGAGATGAAAGAAGGCCGTTTTAGTAACACTCTTAATGTGTGACTCAAAGGAGAGAGTTGGGTCGAAGATAATACCCAGATTCTTTACTGATTCGCCTTGTGTAATTGTTTGGTTGTCAAATGTTAAGGTGGTATTATTAAATAAATGTCGGTGTTTAGCAGGACCGATAATCAGCATTTCCGTTTTCTTGGCGTTGAGTTGCAAGAAGTTAGCGGACATCCATTGTTTAATTTCATTAAGACACGCCTCCAGCTGACTACAATCCGGCGTGTTGGTCAGCTTTAGGGGCATGTAGAGTTGGGTGTCATCAGCATAGCAATGAAAGCTAACACCGTATTTGCGTATGATGTCGCCTAGCGGCAGCATGTAAATACTAAAGAGTGCAGGGCCAAGAACCGAACCCTGAGGAACTCCGCACGTTACCTTAACATAGTCCGAGGTCACATTATTATGGGAGACGCATTGCATCCTGTCAGTAAGATAAGAGTTAAACCACGACAAAGCTAAGTCTGACATACCAATACGTGTTTTGATACGCTCTAATAAAATATTATGATCGACGGTATCGAAAGCAGCGCTAAGATCAAGAAGCAGCAACATAGATGACGCATCAGAATCCATCGTTAGCAGTAGATCATTAGTCATTTTCGCGAGGGCTGTCTCCGTAGAGTGATTTGCCCTGAAACCGGATTGAAAAGGTTCACAGAGATTGTTAGACACTAAGTGTTCATTTAGCTGCTGTGCGACAATTTTTTCGAGGATTTTCGAAATAAAGGGAAGGTGGGACACCGGTCGGTAGTTTACCATGAGGTCAGGATCAAGGTTAGGTCTTTTGAGCAGAGGATGAATAACCGCTTTCTTGAATGCTAGGGGAACAGTGCCAGAGGAAAGTGATAAGTTTATAATATTTAGCACTGATGGACCTAATAATACAAAAAGCTCCTTGATAAGTTTCCCAGGAAGTGGGTCAAGTAAACATGTTGTTTGTTTTATCCCACTTACACGCTGTAATAGTTCCTCTAATGTTATTTCATCAAAAAGAGAGAGACTATTTTGTATTGCAGTATCCGTCGTAGATACAGTTGTATCTGTGTTCATAGAACCCAGTTGTAGCTGGGATGCGTTGTCTTTAATCTCCTTTCTAATGAGTTCAATTTTCTTATTAAAGAAATTCATAAAGTCATCTGCCGAGTGGGTGGAGCTATTGGGAGGAGTCCCTTGTTGGGTTAGCGATGCTACTGTACTAAACAAAAATTTAGGGTCGTTTTTGTTGAGGCGGATGAGATTTGAGTAATATTTAGCTTTAGCTAAGGTAAGCATGCGTTTATACGATATTAAACTATCACTCCATGCTTGATGGAAAACCTCAAGCTTGGTCGCGCGCCATTTGCGTTCCAACTTTCTACATGATAATTTATGAGCTCTGGTTTCCTCTGTAAACCATGGGGTGCGCCTTTTAGGGGCCCTTTTTTGTTTTAGCGGTGCTATACTATCAATGGTTTTGCGCAGGGCATTGTCAAAGTTGTTAGTGAGGTTATCAATAGAGCCGACATAATTTGGGAATGGTGCCATTACCGAAGGCAGTAGGTCAGCAAGAGTCATCGTTGTGGCGGCATTAATGTTGCGGCTGCTATAGCAGTTATTATTATTATTAGTTTGTTGACAATGAGTCAGAACTTCGAATTTTATAAGGTAATGATCGGACATTACTTTAGTATACGGGAGTACCATAACTTTGGAGGTGGTGACACCCCTGACCAGCACTAGATCTATCGTATTGCCGTTGCGATGCGTAGGTTCATTTATTATTTGTGTAAGACCACAGCTATCAATTATAGTCTGGAGCGCCACGCACTGAGGGTCCGATGGGGTATTCATATGGATATTAAAGTCCCCCATTATGATTATATTGTCTGCGTACGTCACTAGATCAGCAACGAACTCTGAGAATTCATTAATAAAGTCCGAGTAGGGCCCTGGGGGGCGGTAGATAACAGCCATATCGAGAGGCAGCGGTGCGACAGACCTCATAGTAAGCACCTCAAACGATTTGTATTTATTATTTAGGTTAGGGGTAAGGTTAAAGTTTTCATTGTATATTAGTGCGACCCCCCCACCCCTTTTAAGGGGACGGGCAATATGCGCATTCGTATAGTTAGGAGGAGATGCCTCATTTAGCGCAAAAAATTCGTCTGGTTTGAGCCTTGTTTCGCTAAGACCAATGACGTTAAGATTGTTGTCTCTAATGACCTCATTAACTAATAACGTTTTGGGAGACAATGATCTTATGTTTAAAAAGCCCATATTATAAGTATTGGGCTGTTTTGACGAGTTTTTGTTTAAATTATCCGTAGTAGAAATATTAATAATGTTGCGTTTATTATACGTAGTGCACTTTAAATAGTTTCGACCATATCTAGGAATTGATACGACGGGAATTTTCAGATTGTTTGCTTGATGCTGCGATCGACTGAACGCATCATGATTTGCCACCTCAGTAGAATGCATATCTACCCCGGACACATTCACAACAGAAAACACATTATGTGAGTTGTGTGTTATTCTAAGAAAATTGCTATGCGTACAGGAATTATCCAGCCTGGCGCTGGCTAGTTCTAGCTTAACTGACTCCTCACCCGGACTAGCAGGCTCTGTAATTGCCTGTGACCGGGCTTGCTCTAGTGTAGTTAGTCAAATGTGACTTAAACAGTAGTCTATATTCTTAGACAGGATGATGGCGCCTTCCTGGTTAGGGTGAAGGCCGTCCCTCATCAGCAAGCCTGGTTTGCCCCAGAAAGAGGGCCAATTATCAATAAACGTTAGTCCCTGTTGTCTACAGAAGCTAGCCAGCCACTTGTTAAGCGAGACTAATCTGCTATATCTCTCATCATTGCCTCTCGCAGGCAGGGGGCCAGAGACAATTACTCGATGCCTGGACATCTTTCTAGCGAGATCACAAGTCCTGGCTATGTTTCTCTTTGTAATCTCTGACTGTCTCATTCTAGTGTCATTGGAGCCAACGTGTACAACTATATTCGCATAACTAGTGGTGCGATTAGCCTGTCGTACGTGTTTACTAGGCCTGTTGCGAGTTAGCTCCCTAAGATTAGCCTCAATGTCAGGTGCTCGGGCCCCCGGGATGCACTTAATTGTGGCTGGTTTGCTAAGCTTTATGTTTCGGGTGATGGAGTCCCCTATGACTAAGGTGTGGTGCCCGGTAGACTGGGGTGTAGGACTAGCTAAAGAGCTAAATCTATTATGCGTCTCAACCGGTACACCGTAGCTTGTAGGCCGCTTAGGACTACTACAGGCTGGGCTAGTTAGCTCGCTACAGCTAACGCTAGCAGATGTGTCCGCAACATCTAAAGTTACGAGATTACTCTGCTCTAACTGGCGGACACGGCCCTCTAGCAGAGCCAGCCTCTCCGTGAGTAAGGTGCAAGACGCGCAGCAAGCCATACTCACGGTGTTTTCTGTCACCGAGTGAAGTTCCTGCTGTCTTCCGAGAAGTCCTGGTCACGGTGTGCAGGAGTAGACTCCTTCTGACCGGCGCCCGGCGACGCCTTTCTCCGCGCTAGCTTCGTTAGCTTAGCAGCTAGCTGCTAGCTAGCTGCGGGAGGGGTGGAGAGACAGAGATCGGGTGATTTGCAAGTTAAATAGTACTACTAAATATGTTGAGAAAGTAATAAAGAAAGCTGCAGAACAATTTAAAAGCACACAAATAGAACGATACTTAGCTTTTTCGAAACAGCGAGCAGTCAGCGAGCAGTCACGCACGGTGAACCGGAACCTTAATTAATCCACTTCTTAACACAGTGCTGCCTTCAGGACACTATGCGGAAATTGTGCTTCTTTGTAATCAAAAATGCATCCATTTTGTTTGGGAGGAGGTGTCTCACGTACGTCATTTATAAGTCATGTTCTATCACACTGGAGGTTAAAGTTGTACTTAATTAACGTAAGACTACTAAATATATAAAAATAATTTAGTACATCAATGCAGGATGTGTGCAAATGTTGACTTGCTAATTAGCTAGCTAAACTGAGTGAGAAACCAGCATATATTCAAAGTCCTTATGTGTCCAGGGACATATTTCCTGAGTTTATAAACATAATATACATTTTAAAAAACGAAAGAAGATGTTGTGATGCCAAAACATATCGATGTAATCATAGTAGTATCGGGGGGTGGCAGACCAGTACTTTTCAGAGGCGGTATGGTACCGAAAATGATTCATTAGTATCGCAGTACTAGACTAATACCGATATACCGTACAACCCTATTTAAATGTTACGCTATTTTACTTTGTGAAGCAAATAAACAGTCTCATCTTCATGACAGTTGTTGCTATGTTTTTACTGAATGATATCTGCTTCCAGGTTGGATCCCATGCGTTGAAACTGGCACATGCGCAATACGAAGGGTGGGTCCCCTCCAGCGGTCGAGAGATAACATAATCTAGGTGGGTTAGTCCGATTTTACAAAAATCGAACACGGTCGGATAAAGTGCTTTCATGGGTTATAGGAAGCTTTCATTAGAGCCGAACTATTTGAGAAATCGTAATTTAGTGCATGAACACGTACTGACTGAGGTGTTCCCAGGAATATCTTAGCACTCCCCTGACACCTCTAGGCAAAGGAAGTAGAGTTAAAACTACTTGACATTGAATATGAGTTGTTTCATTTTGAAAAAGATAAATATTCTCATAAACACATAAAAAATTAACACGTGTTATAATGAAGTATTGAATATTTCCAGACAAAATAAAAACAACTAGTGGAATATTGTTTCCACCAAAGCAAATAATATTGAAAAACATTGCAAAGTGTATTTTTCTGGGTCTGAGGACGATAGACCTCAATAGAATATGGCCACAGTGGCAGGGACTGATTGTACTATTAGCACAATATCGTTTCCTAGACTATGCCTAAAAATCTTGCAAAAAAATGTTTTCCCTTGGTGAGATTGAATACAGTGGTACCTAATGTCCACCGTTTTCAAAAAAATACTTGCTGGTGTTATTATAGCCATTATCGAGTTGGCTGCTATTAATCCTATGCTACTCAGTCATGTTTGTCAATGGTTTCTTTCTTTAATTTATTGAATAGCATCAGCTTCTTCTCACTACTGTCCTTCACACTCACTTTTTTCAAGAACAACGGTTCGAAATACAGTATTACCTCAATTTATGACCGAGCTCATAACTCTCATACTCACACTCATATCTCAAATTAGCACCGCCCATTGAAATCAATTGAAATTAATTTAATCTTGGCCCCCTAAAACATCACAATTTTAACATGTAACATGCTTTTGAAAAAGAAAAAAAAACTATCCTTTAGAAAATAAATCATATTTGAAAAACAATACAATAGCATGAACTACAAACAAATACACTAGTTATCCATCCATCCATCCATCCATTTTCTACCGCTTATTCAGTAATATAATCATGTACAGCATTGTTCTCTTCCCGTAGACTGAAGAGGACTTTGAAAAAAATGTTTGGTCTGTTCAAATTGGTTTGAATACTATATCATTAAAGCCAACATGGACAATGATCCGAGTTCCTGAAGGAGAAAGTTGGTTAAAGGGGAACTGCACTTTTTTTTTTTTTTTTTGCCTATCGTTCACAATCATTATGAAAGATGACGGATGTACTTCTTTTAATGCATTCTAAATAGTAAATAAATGCGATCAAAAGTCAGCTTAAAATGGAGCTCAAGGGAGCCGCTCTGCCTATAAAGCCCTTAAAAAACATCCAAACTCCTCCGTTAAGATTTTATACACATGATGTAAGGTATGGTATAGTATGGTCTTTATTGTCATTGCACAAGTACAACAAAATGTTATTTTCAGCACAAACACGTTCAAGGTTAGACAAACAAACATGGTACAGTGTTATAGAAGAGGAATTCTGATGGGTCACCACAAGGCGCCCTGTAAAAGATAAGAAAAAGGTAGACGCTGGGGAAGGATGAGTAAAAAAAAAATACAATCTAGACTGGGTCCTAAGAGGGCCTAGTCTGGAGTGGGGAAAAAACTTCATAGCAAAGCATACGTATATATTACAACATACAACTGGAGACTTGCAACAGAGGGGAGGGAGTGGGGGCTACGGTGGCTGGCTGCAGCTCTTCAAGCGCTGCCCAGCCGTCCATCACTCCTAAGGGATTCAAGCCATTGAAAGCGTGGGATGGGTGTGGGGTATGTGTGTGGCGTATATTTTTCGTGGATGCATGTGTGTGTGTAATTCTGCAGCATGTCTCTGTATATGTAATGTAGTATCAGGCACATTTATAGTAACATTAAAAATGTACGTATTTTGCTCTTTTTAACTATACGTAGCGCATTAATTTCCAAAACGCATCACAACATTTGTTTTTTTTAACAACAGCACTGATTACTGCTCACGGCTGAGCTTACTTTATGAGAACCAGCAAACATAACAAAACATCACTCACTGTACAATGTCTGCTATCATTAGGATGCCAACTGATATAATCTTGTTATATTCCCGTTTCGATGAAGAATGACTCATAGTCCTTGCGAAGAAAAGAGGGGTGGAGCCAAACGTCTTTTTGTGTCGTTCTCGCCATTACCGGGTCTAAATTGACTGTCAAAGTGTACCAACTTGTCAGAATACCTCCTCGTCCTTCTCCTATCCAAGTGAGAGGCATGATTTATGATCTACAAGAGCAAGGAAACAAGGAAGCAGCTGATCAGTCGATCACGTCAACTCTGGCACACAAGCTTGTAGTTTGTCTGCGTTAGCGCTCATATTGACAATATTACTAATACTTTATTAAAATTGAAGTCACAAAATGTAAATGGAGTAATTTTGGCGCATTTTGGATGTTGTTTTATTGGATTTTATGGGCGTAATAGAGGACCTCCCCCTGGCTCCGCTCTATTACTTTTATTTACGTTTATTTACAAATTAGAATGCATTTTAAAAAAAAGATAGTCATTGTCATGTCTTTCATAATGATTGTGAAATATAGGCAAAATTCTGAAAAAAATTCAGTTCCCCTTTAAAGCTGGTAGACCTGTAACAACGTCCATAACTTGGCTTCCGGATAACAGCGAGTAATAGAATTAAAAGATCAGATATTTCTAGTAATAGTATCTCCCACAATCAGAGTAGAGAGAAGAGTGGACGCTTTTCAGGCAATGTGTTGGGAGGGTTCTCTCAAAGGGGAACTGCAATTTTTTTTTTTTGCCTATGTTCATAATCATTATGAGAGACAGGAACACACGTCTTTTTTTAGGATTTTAAAGAATATAAAAAACGCTTGCACGATGCAGCTAATGAGAGTCACCCTGCATCAACATGTAATATACACACTGCAAGTCTATATATAATGTAGTAACAGACACGTTCATAACAATATGTAATATGTACAATATTTACCGTATTTTGGTAATTTTATTCATTACCGGAACTTCTTTCCTGAGCGCATTTATTTCTGTTTCCATAGCAACGCAATTCCGACTTCTGGCAACAAATGTGTGCTCCAACTTCTGAAAACAAACGTGAGTGTGTTCTAATCATCGCAGACTTGGGAATAAGACAACGAAGACGACTGTTTTCGGACACATGAGGATTCACAACCTTATCTTTTTGAAGCTGGATATACGAAAGATGAACTGCTTGTTATAAAAGCGAGCAAGAATAGAGGGAAAATCATTGGAATAGACGGAAGCCGAGAGAGTGTGGTCAGCGTGCATTGCAGGTAAAGATGAGGAACTTGGAGCCAAGCTATGCGGACATAAATGGCGTGCTTATTCAAAATCAACTGGAAAAAACTTTCCAGGCCTGCTGGACCAAACAGAAAATTGTCCATCAAGTGAATCACTATAATATTGATCATGATACATGCAGCACACAATGCTTGTTATTACAACTATATACACTGTTGAGCTAGCTGTGTACAAACAAAACATAACAATTATACAGGAGCAGCCTGTATAATATACGTATATGTATGATGACAAAACTTCTTGTAAAACGCCATTTTGAAGAGGCGGGACCCAGACGTCACATCCTGTTTACGCTTTGCTCGGAGTACTAGCCTAGCAATGCCGCCAACGGGACATGGATTGCCTCACATTTATGGCAAAAACAAGTCCACAATTGCAACAATTATCAAAAAGGATGTTTTAATGGTTGCGGATTTTGCCGAAGGAGTTAAATATCTTCGCAAGGACGGATAAAACGTGCAAGACAATTTAGATAAGCTATCAGTGATTCCCAGAGCCCATAAAAAAGTCTGCGGGCAAAGAGTGTTTTCTATTCGGGCTCCAGTACTCTGGAATGCCCTCACGGCAACAGTTAGATATGCTACCTCAGTAGAAGCATATAAGTCCCATCTTAAAACTAATTTGTATACTCTAGCATTTAAATAGACCCCCCTTTTAGACCAGTTAATGTGACCCACCCATAATGTGTCACATTTTTGTGTTGATATATTTATTTTATTTTATGGTTTGAATTCGTTTTTGGAGCTGTCATTCCACATTTATCAATATTCACATTGGTCAGTAGGGGGCAGCAGGGCGTTTCTTCCCAATTGAATGCGATCACCTACAGACCGGAAGTGCCTTGTCATTCTGACGAGAGCGACCAGTCTGTGACCAACTGAAACGTTCTGTGTGCTTATTTCCTCCTGTATAACAGGTTAGTTTTGGTAAAACAACTCACTGAATAATATCCATGTTTTTTTCTAAGTTTAAGTACACATTCTGATGGTGGAGCCTAACTCTAAAGTGTTTGTGAGTTGTAGTTTGTATTTGTGAATGAATCCGGTCCACAGCTGTATTAATCAATACAAAATGGCGACGTGAGTGCGCAATGTTTATATAGGAACTTCTGATCCTAATTCAGACTCCCAAATTAGAGCTCCTGTTTTCTTATTGATTTCATATGTATATTTGTATAATGTGTGTGTTCTGAAATAGGTTTTACATGCTATTTTGTTGTGTTTGGACATGGTTATATAAGTTAAGCTCTCAGGAATGGTCAATGAACATTTCAAGTACAGTAACTTAAAGCTGCTATATAAGAAGAAGAATATGAAGAAAAGTAAAGTATTTAAATGAATGTTGCTAAATTGTGCATTAAGTTAAAGGTGAATATTCCTGAGAAAGACAAGACAGTGAAATAATGTCTAATTGGGCACTATATTGTATGTTTTGGAGTGATGATATAGAAATGTGAAAATATATGGCAAAGGCATACAGTATTGTTATGGTAATTATAACTCCAGTGATACAGTAACAGTTTAATGATAGTTTATTGAGTGTTTTGATGAAAATAGAGGTAAAGATAAAGTAAAAGACATTGACATGATAATACAAAGTGACAAAAGATATGGGAAATTAAGTGAATTGTGGATTTGTAAATTCTGTTAATAAATTCTGACGAGAGCGACCAGTCTGTGACCAACTGAAACGTTCTGTGTGCTTATTTCCTCCTGTATAACAGGACATTATTATCTGACTGCTTGTCCTGGCTACTTGGGACCTGCAACAGATATTTGGGGGCTCGTCCGGGATCGGCAACGCCATTGATGGTTTGACGGTTGCTGATCCAGTGATATATATATGAACCCGTAAGGCCAGAGTGACTGCACGTTACTGAAGTGAGGTGGCGTGTCTGCGGTGCGGCGACAGAGCAGAGGTGGTGTGTCTACAGTGCGGCTACAGAGAAGAGGTGGCGCGACTGCAGGACAACTACAGTGCAGAGGTGGCGTGACTGCAGTGCGACTTCAGTACAGAGGTGACGTGCGACCATAGAGCCAAAGCGACTACAGAGGCTGCAGTGCGACTACAGAGACTGCAGTGCGACTACAGAGACTGCAGTGCGACTACAGTGACTTAGTGCGACTACAGAGGCGAGGTGAAGTGGCCGCAGAGCGACAACAGAAGCAAGGTGTCATCACTGCAGCTAAGGCCATGTCTGAAGGACGAAAAGAACTCTTATGGAGCATCAAAAAGCAACTATACCATCTCTCAGGCACCGAAGCCTATGAGGTTGCGATGTCCATCGGAATTGATCATCCAGGCACAGACGAGCTGAGCTCAACCAATGAAGAAAGCTGCATCGACCATATCCTTTCCTTTATGCAATCTGATGATCTGTTTAATTCTAATGATGAGGGTATTGGTCGTTTGATGATATTGAATGATGTAATATTGAAGGTTATGAAAAAACGTGAGTGTTTTGAATTGCCTGTTTTTGTTTCAAATGATGAGCCATCTTGTTCAAATGCACCACCCACACACTCAGGTGATACTACATATCCACACACTAACCCCAGTACACACACCCACACAACCACACCAGATATGAAGCAACTACAAGCCATGTATGAAGAACTAGGCAGGAAGTTACAGGAATGTGTGACTCCCATCATATCTTCTGGCCTGACAACCACAACTGACCCACACCTGAACAACCATGATGCAAATGACCCCCTAATGACTCAAAGAACCCCAGCACAAGTTGGCAGCCAGCCACGTCACCATAGTGATATTGAACCCACACCACGCCAAACCTCAGAGAGGTTGGTCTCCCTACAAGATCTTGCTTATCTCCAGCGAAAAGAGTACAGGATACATGGGGGCCAAATAAGTGACACTACGTCTGATCTCAGCTACAACAGCTTATGCAAACAAATAGATGAAGGTCTCAGAGAGAAACACACTGAGGGTGAGGTCATTAGAGGGGTGCTCCGTACAATCAAACCTGGCAACTTCAGAGATATGTTGACAAACAAAGACGACCTGACTGTCACAGAACTCAAAAGCTTCCTCCAGTCACACCTAGGTGAGAAGGGATGCACAGAGCTCTTTCAGGACTTGATGTGTGCCAAGCAACATGAAAATGAGACACCACAGCAATTCTTGTATAGAATGATTGGCCTCAAACAAAAGTTTATGTTCACTACTAAACAAACAAGCTCAGTAGTTAAGTATGATACCTCCACAATACAGTGCATATTCTTGAACACATTATGTCAGGGAATAGGAGAGAAGTATGATGATGTCAGGCGTGAGCTCAAGCCTCTCCTTGCTGACCCAACAGTATCTGATGAAGCTTTGCTGCAACAGGTGATAAAGACCACCACAGAGGAAAGTGAGAGAAAGCGCAGATTTGGTCGCAGCTCTGCCCGTAAAGTAAGTCAGGCCCATAGCACCCAGGCTGAACCTGAGGAGAAAGTTAAGAGTGAGGTAAAAGTCAACACTGTTAATAAAGATGACACAATACAGAGACTTAGCTCCCAGGTTGAAGCATTGACCCAGGCAATGGAGACCCTGAAACAGCTGGTCACACAGGCTCATGCACCAGATCAGCGCTGCGCACCAACCTCTTACTGTGACCCTGAAATGCCCAGAACTGAGAGAAAGACACAGAGACCCTATGGCTGCACACAATGTGTCGCCCAGTCCAATCCAAATTGCAACCACTGCTTTGCATGCGGAGAAGAAGGCCATCGTGCAGTTGGGTGCTTGAAGAAACAGAAACCGTCGGGAAATGGGGTGCGGTCAAGACAGAGGGACAACCTTTGACCGCTCCTGCACCCATGTCCCAAACCCAAACAGGCCTAAAACAAAAGCCAGCTAAAATCAGTGATGCCAACCCAATACAATCTCAAAATACCTCACAGCCATGCAAGCTAGTAGCCCACTCATTGGCCGCAAATCCCTGCTGAAATGTAGTATGGGTGGCTACGCTGTCACTGTCCTGCTGGACACAGGAGCCAATGTGAGCCTAATTGACCGCACGTGGAAGAACAAGTATCTACCTAGCCAAGATATTTGACCTCTCTGTGAGCTACTGGACAATGAGCTGAATGTTTCGGCAGTCACGGGTGATGAAGTGCCTTACAACGGATGGGTTGAAGTGGTGGTAAACCTGCAAGGCAATGATGATCCAGACTTATCCATTCGTGTACCCTTCCTAGTGAGTTGCCTGAAACTAGACAGACCATTAGTTGGTTTTAATGTAATCCAAGAACTCATTAAGAGTAATGAAGGCCGGCCTAAACTCATGTCCATTCTGTCTAACCTCCTTGCAGGTGCCATGGAGATTGATGATGTTAGTGCTGGGGCCATAGTGAGTTTTATTCGGACTCAGAACTCCCCAAAAGAGGAAAATGCTGCTGTAAAAGTGGGTTTCAAAGAGGTCACAATTTGTTCAGGTCAGGTAGTTCACATTAAGTGCAGGGTTCCAGCCAATATCAACCCCTCAGAGTCTTTTGTGTTGTTTGAACCCAACCTTGACAGTGTACAGCTGGAGTCATTGAGCATTGGAGCAGGCTTAATGGGGATTCACCAGACAGACAGGTGTTTCATTAAAGTTCCAGTGTCAAACCACTCCCAACATGATGTGACCTTGCCAAGCTTCACAGTCCTAGGCATCATTGAGCCCATTGACAAAGTCATAGAGACAGACAGTCCCCACAGTGACCATAAGAGTATTCATGTTAACACTGTTGACTCCTCAGCTCCCCCCAATTCTAATCAGGTCCCACCCACTGCAGACCTGTGGCACCCACCAGTGGATGTCAGTCATCTGACAGATGATCAACAAGAGGAGGTGAAACAAATGTTGATGGAGGAATCAGGAGCTTTTGCTAGCAATGAGGGTGACATTGGGAACATCCCAACCCTCCATATGACCATCAGTCTGAAAGATGACATTCCAGTCCAAAAAACATATTCATCCATTCCCAAACCACTCTATCAAGAGGTCAAACAGTACATCCAAGAGCTGCTTGCAAAGGGCTGGATCGTCAAGTCAAAATCACCCTTTGCAGCACCTGTTGTCTGTGTCAGAAAATGTGATGGATCTCTAAGATTGTGTATTGATTACAGGCAGTTGAACCAGAAAACAGTGCCAGATCGCCACCCACTGCCTCGCATCCAGGATCTCTTGGACACCCTGGGCGGCCACAGCTGGTTCACCATTCTTGACCAAGGCAAAGCCTATCATCAGGGCTACATAGCTGAAGGATCCCGCCACATGACAGCCTTCATATCGCCTTGGGGTCTATATGAGTGGGTGAGAATACCGTTTGGTCTCAGCAATGCCCCTGCTGCTTTCCAACGCAGCATGGAGGAGATGCTTGTCACCTTGCGTGACGACTGCTGTATTCCTTACCTTGACGACATCCTCTGCTACTCCAAGACCTTTGCTGATCATGTCGATGCAGTGCGTCGTGTCCTGAGAGCCCTGCAACGTCATGGAGTCAAGCTGCGACCCACAAAATGTGAGTTGTTCAAGCCAGAGGTCAGGTATGTGGGGAGGTTAGTGTCAGCTAATGGGGTGAGAATAGACCCAAAAGACATCGAGGCTGTAATGTCACTGAGGGAGAAAAGACCCACTACAGTGGGGGATGTCCGTAAACTGTTAGGTTTTCTGAGTTACTATAGGATGTACATTCAAGATTTCTCCCGCATCGCTAAGCCAATATATGGGCTGCTACAAGTGAAAGGAAATCCTGATGCAACACAGGGGAAGATAAAGAAAGGTAAAGGAGCACAGTTGCCTTCAAAGACCCCCATACAGTGGACTGATTGTCACCAGACCAGCCTCGAGCAGCTCATTAACGTCCTGTCACACCCACCTACACTAGCATACCCTGACTTTGAACTTCCCTTTACACTACACACAGACGCCTGTCAGCCGGGACCCGGTGCAGTCTTGTACCAGCGACAGAGTGGAAAGCTGAAAGTCATTGCATATGGTTCAAGGACATTGACCCCCGCTGAAAAGAACTATAACTTTCACTCTGGAAAGCTGGAGTTCTTAGCCTTAAAGTGGGCGGTATGTGAAAAATTCAGGGATTATCTGTTTTACGCCCCATCCTTCACAGTGTATACAGACAATAATCCACTAACATACGTGATGAGTACTGCAAAGCTGAACGCCACAGGCTACAGATGGGTTGGAGAGCTTGCTGACTTCAGATTCAACCTAAAGTACAGGCCAGGAAAAGTCAATGTGGATGCTGACACACTGTCTCGTCTCCAACTGGACATAAACCGTTTTGTTGAGGAGTGTACTGAAGAGCTCGACAGAGATGCAATACATGCTACTTGGGAAGGAAGTGAGGCTGCAAAAAGGTATGACATTGCCTATGTTGCTTCTCTTAACCTGGCCCAAAGTCCAGAGTCTCAAGTTAAGTCCCCAGTACCGACCATCAGCCAAAGTGAACTAATCAGATCTCAGAGGCAGGATGCAGCCATCAGTGAGATAATCAAGCTGAAACAGACAAAAACAGCACTGACAAATGAGGACAGGAAGAAAGCAGGTGGCCCTGTGAAAAGACTCATGCATGAGTGGGGTAAACTGTATATGGAATGTGGCCTACTGTACAGGAGTGCAGGGGGTCGACAGCAGCTTGTCCTACCTTCTGAATATCGGCCCCTTGTAATGAAGCATCTCCATGATGACATGGCTCATCTAGAATCAGAGCGAGTCATTGGGCTGGCAAGAGATCGTTTCTATTGGCCCTTCATGAAAAAGGACATTGAGGTTTATGTCACAAAACAGTGCCCCTGTATCAAGAAAAAGAAACCTGTGGTCCATGATAGAGCACCAATGGGCAGTATCACGACCAGTGCACCTCTTGAGCTTGTGTCTATCGATTACATGCACTTGGAGCAAAGCAAGGGTGGATACGAATACATCTTAGTAGTCATAGACTACTTCACCAGATTTGCCCAAGCATATCCAACATGAAACAAGTCAGGCAGAACAGCTGCAGAGAAAATATTTAATGACTTCATCCCTCAGTTTGGTTTTTTATCCAAATTGCACCATGATCAAGGCAGAGAGTTCGAGAACTCCCTGTTTAAGACCCTTCAGCAACTGTCTGGGGTGGGACACTCCAGGACAACCCCGTACCATCCACAGGGAAACCCTGCCGAGAGATTCAATCGGACGTTGCTTCAGATGTTGAGAACACTGCAAGAGGAGAAAAAGAGCAACTGGAAGGATCATTTACCACAGGTGGTGCACGCATACAACTGCACTAGACACGAGGCCACAGGTTTCTCACCTCACTACCTCATGTTTGGGCGCCACCCCCGCCTCCCTGTTGATCTGCTCTTTGGTCTGTCCTCTGAAGAGGAGGGTGAAACACCCCAAGGGTACGCCGACAAATGGGCTGTGAGAATGAAAGAGGCCTACCGCATTGCATCTGAGAACAGTCAGCAGTCCAGTGCACGAGGCAAGAGACGATATGACCTTCATTTGAAGGGGATTGTTCTACAGCCTGGTGACAGGGTTTTAGTTCGCAACATGAGTGAGAGAGGAGGCCCAGGAAAGCTCAGGTCCTACTGGGAACAAACGGTAAACATTGTTAAGGAACAAATAAATGACAGCCCTGTTTACAAAGTGTCTCCAGAGACAGGTGGTGGCAAAGTCCGTACTCTACATAGGAATCTCCTCCACCTTGTAAACGACTTACCTGTGAGTGTGGCTGAACAGTCAAAGAACCAAGCACCGACTAAAGAGAGACAAAGGAATAGGAGTCAGGTTGAAAGGAATGCAGAGAGAGAGACATTCCAAAGCAGTGCTTCATCTGACTCTGATGAAGATGGCCCAAGACCACAGTACTGGCTCAGAGTATCAAGGTCAGCAGAGTCACAAAGGTCAAATATAACAACCAACCATGTGCCTAATAGAAACCATGTTACTTCTCCATCCTTACATGAACAAGCAAGGATGACCACACAAGCAGGAGAGCACAGACAGCCTCCCAGCTTCACAGCAGAGGAACCTGAACTGATGGAGCAAGAACAATCCAGTGAACACGAATATGAACAGAATGCTGAAAATGAACATTGCCAACCCAGATATGACACTAACCAGGACAGTCCTACTTCCTCTCAGTGTGGTTCAGTCAGGAGACCAGTGCGAGTCAGGAGACCACCCAGGACACTGACTTACGAGTCTCTTGGTCAGCCATCCTACCAGTCAATTGGGTCAGTCAACAATATTGGACTTTGTGGGCCGCAGACATTGCCAGCATGGGGAATACAGTCAGGCCCAACACCACATTACCCACCCTATCCCACACTATACCCAACACTGCCATACACTGTCATGATGCCATACATTGTACCTTCCTTTACATACTAACATACACGTTTTGATTTGAAAAAAAAAAAGTGTATTGAAAAGAGTATTTTGTTTTGAATGCCGGGAGTCATTTTCTTTGTCGGGGAGCGTGTGACCCACCCATAATGTGTCACATTTTTGTGTTGATATATATATATATTTTATTTTATGGTTTGAATTCGTTTTTGGAGCTGTCATTCCACATTTATCAATATTCACATTGGTCAGTAGGGGGCAGCAGGGCGTTTCTTCCCAATTGAATGCGATCACCTACAGACCGGAAGTGTCTTGTCATTCTGACGAGAGCGACCAGTCTGTGACCAACTGAAACGTTCTGTGTGCTTATTTCCTCCTGTATAACAGGTTAGTTTTGGTAAAACAACTCACTGAATAATATTCATGTTTTTTTCTAAGTTTAAGTACACATTCTGATGGTGGAGCCTAACTCTAAAGTGTTTGTGAGTTGTAGTTTGTATTTGTGAATGAATCCGGTGCACAGCTGTATTAATCAATACAAAATGGCGACGTGAGTGCGCAATGTTTATATAGGAACTTCTGATCCTAATTCAGACTCCCAAATTAGAGCTCCTGTTTTCTTATTGATTTCATATGTATATTTGTAAAATGTGTGTGTTCTGAAATAGGTTTTACATGCTATTTTGTTGTGTTTAGACATGGTTATATAAGTTAAGCTCTCAGGAATGGTCAATGAACATTTCAAGTACAGTAACTTAAAGCTGCTATATAAGAAGAAGAATATGAAGAAAAGTAAAGTATTTAAATGAATGTTGCTAAATTGTGCATTAAGTTAAAGGTGAATATTCCTGAGAAAGACAAGACAGTGAAATAATGTCTAATTGGGCACTATATTGTATGTTTTGGAGTGATGATATAGAAATGTGAAAATATATGGCAAAGGCATACAGTATTGTTATGGTAATTATAACTCCAGTGATACAGTAACAGTTTAATGATAGTTTATTGAGTGTTTTGATGAAAATAGAGGTGAAGATAAAGTAAAAGACATTGACATGATAATACAAAGTGACAAAAGATATGGGAAATTAAGTGAATTGTGGATTTGTAAATTCTGTTAATAATTTCTGACGAGAGCGACCAGTCTGTGACCAACTGAAACGTTCTGTGTGCTTATTTCATCCTGTATAACAGGACATTATTATCTGACTGCTTGTTCTGGCTACTTGGGACCTGCAACATTAATCTGCCATTTCTTTTCTGCTCTGCCCCCCTCTCCTTCGTGGACGGGGGGGCACAGATTTGGTGACCAAAAATGTTGCGCTAGCTGTCCAAAGTCGGGACCCAGGGTGGACCGCTTGTCTGTGCATCGGTTGGGGACGTCTCTGCGCTGCTGACCTGTCTCCGCTCGGGATGGTCTCCTGCTGGCCCCACTATGGACTGGACTCTCACTATTATGTTAGATCCACTATGGACTGGACTCCCACAATATTATGCTAGATCCATTCGACGTTCATTGCACTGGTCGCAAAGGGTCCCCACATCTGCGGTCCTCCCCAAGGTTTCTCATTGTCCCTTTGGGTTGAGTTTTTCCTTGCCCTGATGTAGGATCTGAGCCGAGGATGTCGTTGTTGCATGTGCAGCCCTTTGAGACACTCATGATTTAGGGCTATACACGTTAACATTGATTGATTGATTGATTGATATTCCTAGTGTAGCTAAATGAGAAGCAGCTAGCCGGCGATAGCATTCACGAGGCTATTATTCGAGAGATTGTTTGCCATTGATGTGGCGACTTGATGTCCAAATATAAGCATGCTGGAACCAGCACAGAAGAACAATTTAGGGCGAGCCGTGGGTGTTTGGAAAAGTTTAAATAGAGAAGCGTCTCTGCAGGAAGGCGAGACTGGTCGGACAACGCTGACGCATCAACTTGTATTCTATTCGTGAAGTGGGATTTTTACCAATGTTTTTAACTGAGATAAGACCGGACTTTTTGGGGGGAAAAAGATGCCGGAGGGGACCTTAAATGCAGCAAAGGAGAAGGCAGTAGCCGGACAGCCGATGGAGGACTGCCTCACACTACTAGCTTGTGCTAACACTAGTGGTGGATGGAAGGTGACGCTATGCTTGTTTACCTCTCCCAGACTGTTCAACCAATGTCACAAATATTCAAAGTCACAAGGTAAAAGGATTTTCCTCTTTTGTTTTGCATCGTTAGCAGCATGTTTGGTAACCTTTTGAAGTGTGCCAAAGGGACAGTGAAGCTGGTTGTTGCTGTTGTTGTGATGTTTGAATAATAAAATTGATCGTTGAGCCATTACTCATTGTGTATGTTATTTTGATACATATACAGATTATATACACATTATAGCGTCTTCAAAGTGCACATTTTGTAATATGAAATAGGCATTTTTGTCGTTGCTATAACAAATTATTCATGTTTACATTGTTTCTTATGTGGAAATATGTTTCACTTGACGGACGATTCGGTCGGCAAACCATGTTCAACAACCAATTAAGTTTGTAGATCGAGGTTCCACTGTATCTCTATATACTCGCATGTTAGGGTACTTGTAAGTTGAGGTACCAGTACTTTGTCTAGCTATCCATCTAAAAGCCAGCTAGCTAGCTAATGCTAGCGAGTGAGACACCAGATGTTTTGGTCGTCTCTTCATGGGGATTTACTGTGACATTCGCAACGGCAACTAGCTGTGGGGAAGCTCTCAACCCACATTTTTGCTCACAACCTAAAGCATAAGAATGAACTTTGAGACAGCTCTTAGAGTATCTCCAAATACTCATACAATGAGGTGCCACTTACTACATTTTGTCTGTCTAGTTATCCATCTAAAAGCTAGCTAGATAGCTAATGTTAACAAGTGAGACACTGTTTGTTTTGGTGGGGTCTGATGGGATTTAATGTGCCATTCACTTCGACAACCAGCAGGAGGCTCTCACACCAGATTTTTGCTCGCAACCTAAAGCATGACAATTAGCTGACAGACAGGTCATATCTCCAAAAACTTAAGAGTAAGCTGATGAACCACTGTATCTACAAAATGTCTCATCTACAGAATACAGCAACACAAAAAAAGCTTGATGGGAAATGTCACAAACATGTCAACCAAATTCTATACGGAACATGCAGATGTCTACACAGAGCTGGTTGGTTAAGATTACAGGTACTGTATGGCTGCATGTGTGCATAGCCTGCTATTTTTTTAGAAATGCACACACAATGTATTTAACAAATGGAAATATCATAATAGCATATCTCGCTAATAAAGAATAAACAGTGCACTGATGTTAATAATGTTAAATTGTTTCCCAGAATTGTCTGGTTGAAAATTATTGTAACTGTATTCAACATTTGATACAATTCAACATACTGGCTTACTGATGACATATGAAGAAGAATAAGACTCAAGCACCACGACTGGCCATAATTATTTTTTTGTAGTGGTTTTTGTATTTGTAAATGTATGCACATGTTACAACAATAGTGTCATGCTTTTTTGTACCAGCATACTTTCACATAAAAATGCATAATGTACTGACAGTGTAAAGCATGCAGTTAACAAAACTGGGAAATCGTTCACCGCGTGCCATAAAAGCTAAGATATATTACACATGCTTGGGTGGCCACGTACTCAACCACAGAAACGAAGGGTAGAGGCATGTTGTATGCGACTGCAGTTGTACTGTATTGACACAATGCAATCCTTAAGACACCATTGTGGAAATAAAAGTTAAATATGTCATACAATTTGCAACTGACTCATATGCTCGCCAAGAAAGAATAATATTCTTCCACCATCCCTGTGTGTCTTTATACAGCGGCCCTCAGTAGGATTGCATACAATCTCTAAAAGTACTACTTGGCAAAGATTAATTTTGAACAAATGATGTGTCAGCCTGACTTTTTGCATTCCGCAACCACTCAATAAAATGAAACCTTGTTACAATTGGAGCCGGGCTGCATTCTCCTTGTTCCATTACCCCGTGCTTGAATCTTGTTTATAGACACGGCCACCACAGGGTCCTCAAACTTGTGTGTCGTTCACAATTGAAAGATGTGTCTTTGTCCACTTGATGAATATCAAAATACTAATGAAGCACTTTAATGTGTACTCTGTGACGAGCATGTGTTTTAGTTACTGCATAGTAGGAAGTTTGCCAGTAAAGGACATTTATGACATGCGCGTTAAAATGTTGTTCAAACACCATTATAATTAAATGAATAAAATGTCATAATTAACAAAAGAAACATTAGGGCACATGGAAGAGGTGTTAATGTAGTAGTCAATATTTCTTATGCTTCTTTAGAAATCATGCTTCACAATTTGGGGTCACTTACACCCACGTCCTTGTAAACAAAGATGCGTGTGCACGTGCGGTGTGTGTAATGTGTGTAATTTCAAACCCATTTAAAGAAAAGATGTGTGTTTTCAGTCGCTCCATTGCCTTTTTTTTAAAGACCTCTCTGTGTTGTGTTTATTATAAGAGGTAACGGGAGCTGGAATACATAGTTGGCAGGGGCATGTAATATTTCACAATTTACCTGTCAGCTGTCAGTGCTGAAATTGTATTGCCATTTTCTTCTATTTTGACATACTGTATATCAAGTACGAATAGGCACACTGCAGGTTTTTAGAATACTACCATGTGTATTTCAGATACAAGTATGGATGCATATCTTTGGGATTTTATCGATACTGATTCCAATACCGGTATTCATTGGTACTGTTATAGGTACTACAGTATATGTAACTGTTGTAAATAAAGATGTGAAAACATGCATTTTTGTTACCATTTTTTATTAGCACCAGAGGTTGTACACCAGCAACATCATGTAATATCATACAGCAGGGAAGTCTTAAATAAGTCAACTATGTTTGCAGTGCAAGGTGCAATGCAATTGTTATGTCATCATCTTGTAAAGACCACACAGAGCCATCATTATGTTTCTATTCATTACAATTACACTCAGCTGGATATAATATCGTATACATACATATACATATATTACATCAAATATATCATATAAATCAATACAATTAATTAGCATCTTAGGTGGGTGCGCATTTAAGCAAGGTGTGTTTTTATGCCACGCATCAGAAACCTGCCAGCTGATGCCATCTTGCTTCTGACCTACTTTATGGATTATTATATCACTTACATTTTTAACTTTAAAAAAAATTAATGCTGGCCTGTGATTTACTGGACTCCTGAGGACGGTTAATGAAGTGCGGTAGAGATAACATAATCTAAGTTCACTTTGAGGGACTTTTTTTTGAAGAAAATATTGTTGTGTTACCAACCTTTGTGTGTTGTTGCTTCCTTATTTTTGGATTATTCCAAGTTTATTATCAAATCCAAGGGCTGAGTAATATGGGGAAAAAAATATATTTTTCAAGTCATCCGATCTCGATTAATATTACAAGTTTTTAACCTGACAGTTTTAAAGCATCTCTAATAAAAAAACAAATACACTAGGTATTAGTTCAACATATAATCAACACTGAACACAAACACTTTGTGTGTTTAATATATAGCATATATAATATATAGCGCTTTATATTTATTATTATATATCAAGTACATCCCCACATGGGCCAACGAGAAACCCTGGATAAAGAGTGAGGTACGTGCAATGCTGAAGGCTCGGAACAACGTTTTTAAATCTGGCGACATGGTACCACTTAAAACAGCTAGAGCCAACCTGAACCGTGCCATTAGGGTTGCAAAGCGTGCTCACAGTCAGAAAGTGCAGGACTTCTTCGAGAACCCCACAAACACTACACGAATGTGCCAGGGCATACATGTCATCACGGACTATAAAGCTACCCCCCGTCCCTGTGACAACAGCATCAGCTTTTTGAACGACCTCAACAACCACTTTGCGAGGTTTGAGGCACTTAACACCACTCCGGCGAGGAAATCCATCCCTAGCCCTGATGAGCAGCCACACAACCTGGGCACAGTGGATGTCTGGAGAACCCTGAGGAGAGTGAACCCCCGGAAAGCAGCGGGACCTGATGACAGGGTGCTTAAGGGAGTTGGGGTTCTCACAGACATCTTCAGCACCTCGCTGACCCAGGCTGTGGTACCATCATGTTTTAAGACGGCCACAATCAATTCAATGCCTAAAAAACCCACAATGTCCTCCCTCAATGATTATCGCCCAGTGGCACTCAGCCCCAGCTGGTAAAGAAACCCACTGTCTCCAGACTTCCAACCACATTGAACCGATACCAGTTTGCTTTTCGCCCAGTTTGTGCCAGGTCCACTACTAACCACATTGTGAAGCGCTTTACATTGTGAAGTATGCGGACGACACAAGAGTAGTGGGCCTCATCCGTGACAACAACGACATGGACTACAGGGAGGAGGTGAAACATCTGGTTGACTGGTGCAGAACAAACAACCTGGTCCTAGATGTCGAAAAGACCAAGGAGATCATCGTCAACTTCAGGAGGCACCAGTCCAGCCACACTCCGCTCTTCATCAACGGCACAGCAGTGGAGATCGTAAGCAGCACCAAGTTCCTGAGGGTGCAGATAAATGACAATCTGACCTGGCCCCTACACACCGGAGCTCTTATAAAAAGAGCTCAGCACTTTTGATGAGGTAGAGGGCAGACGTGCGAGAGGAGGGCTCCGGTCAAACTTTTCATTTACTCTTTAAAGTCTAACTACTTTACGGTGTTTTTTTCTGGCTGACGCATCCCTTATTTTTGTGCGAAATAGTGTGGTTATTGTGACATAATGAGCAACTCGAAGACAAAACCGACAACAACAACAACTCGAGCAGCGAGCGTCTCAGCTAAGCTAGCTAACATGGCGGCCGCAGCAGCAGCTTCAGGGTCTGAAGACAAGAGAGCCGAACTCGAGGGTCAATCTGACCCAGTCACCAAGAACGACATTGAGGCTCTCCTCAATAAACAGCGAGATAGCTTCAAGGCGGACATGGCTTTTCTGATTCAACAGTCGACTGAGTCCCTGAAGCTGTCAGTCGATTTATTAGGACAACAGGTGACGTCATTTAACAGCCGTCTGACTAAAACCGAAGTCACAGTGGGTGAAAACTTTGAAAAACTCACCGAGATGGAAGCTGCTGTGGAGTCTTTACAGTCCCAAACTACGGTGCTCCTGGAACGAGTGGACGACCTCGAGAATCGGTCCCGCCGCTCTAATTTGAGGATTATCAACATCCCAGAGGGAAGCGAGAAAGAACAAGATCCGACCAAATTTGCGTCGGACTTACTAATGGCGATAACGGGTCCTGATGTTTTCACCAGCCCACCGGAGATAGAGAGAGCTCACCGCTCCCTCGGTCCCAGACCACTAGATGCTGGCGCCGGAAAACCGCGGACTTTCATCGTTAAATTCCTCCGTTTCCAAGAGAAAGAAAAAGTACTCAGATGGGCCAGACAACATAAATTGGATTACCGCGGCACCGAGCTGAGAGTTTACCCGGACATCAGCCCTGCTTTGGCCAAGAAACGAGCTGCTTTCAACCCCATCAAAAATGCGCTCTACCTGAGAGGAATTAAATTCCGCTTGCTGCACCCTGCCCGTCTCCAGGTCTCCTTCAGAATGAAAACTTGTACTTTGATTCTCCACAAAAAGCCCAGGACTTCTACGACGAACGCATCGCTCCCACAGGTTAGTGGAAGATGACTTTGTATGGAAGACGTTTCACGCCAAAAATACGTTGAAGAGGACATTAACGGGTGCGTCAGAAAAACAATGGACATTGTTTATCCAGGCTTGCAGGCAACTAATCATCCTGTTGTGCAACTTATTTGAGGTATGGTTATAACTGTCGGTCAATTTCTGCACTGCAACCTTTTTTCTTTCTTTTTTTTTTTCCCCTCTTTCCTTCTTTTTTTTTTCCCTTTTTTTTTTGTTTTTCCTTCTTTCCCTCTTTCTTAAAAGTTATGACTTACTTAAATATTGTAAATTGATATTTTTATTTCTCTACTTTCTCTAATTTTTCTAGTTTGAAACTGACACTTACCAGGGGCTACTTGTGTTATTATTATTATTATTATTATTATTATCATCATTTATTTTTTATTTTTTATTTTTTTTCCCCATTATTATTTTCTATATATAATTCTGTTGCCAATATGGTGCTTATTTCTATTTAAGTGGCACCCACAGTACATTATAGACACATTTGCAGATAAAGGAGCCCTATCTGCTCGGTGATATTAGTTCACGGATTAATGTCGTACGAAAGTAATAGAGTTTATGGAGTCCCGCTGCTAGTTCTAGTTCTTAGGACAAGCTAAGGGTGGTTTAGGAGGGTTTATTTGTTCCTCGTTTCTATGGGTTTTGTTTTGGGGTTTTTGTGTGTTAGGTCCTACAAATTTGTTTTTTCTTTCAGTCCTGTCTGTATGTTAATACCACTTCCTTCTACAAGGCATTGTGTCATCTCACCATATTTTTTACAAATGTGATTATGGCTAATACAAACAAAAAAGGGTTATCTTGCTTGAGATTTGTTTCTTGGAACGTTAAAGGGATCAACGGCCCAGTCAAAAGAGGTAGAGTATTTTCCCATTTAAAACACCTTAAAACTGAAATTGCTTTCCTACAAGAGACTCATCTGACCACTAAGGATCACCATAGATTAAAGGCCTCATGGGTTGGACAATCTTTTCACTCAAATTTTAGCAGTAAAGCAAGGGGTACAGCTATTTTAATACACAAAAGAACCCAATTTAGCCCAACAAATGTCATAACTGACCATCAAGGTCGTTTTGTAATAGTCTCAGGTTCTCTTAATAATATGTCTGTTGTCCTGGCCAACCTTTATGCACCCAATTGGGATGATGAAGCATTTATTAGGAAAGTGTTTTCATTTTTGCCAGACCTCAGTTCCCATCGTTTAATATTGGGGGGGGACCTGAACTGTGCAATAGACCCGTTGCTAGACAAATCTAGTCCAAGGCAGGGCCCCCCATTAAAAATGGCCAAAACAATTTCAAAACTCATGGGTCAAATAGGAGGTGTGGACCCGTGGCGTTTTCTTTACCCAGATAAAAAACAATTCTCTTTTTACTCCCAGGTTCATAAAACTTTTTCAAGGATTGACTATTTTTTCATAGATGATAATCTCCTTCCGGCTGTCGACAATGTAGAATATTCAACAATAGTGATATCTGACCATGCTCCATTGTTACTTGATCTTTCGTTTACACTCTTAAAAAAAACGCAGACTCCATGGAGGTTTAATTGCATACTACTCAATGATGACGGATTCTGCAAAACAATTTCCAAAGTGATAGATGATTTTCTTGTCACCAACAACTCTACTCCCATATCCCCGTCTTTACTCTGGGAGACATTAAAGGTGGTAGTCCGGGGAGAGATTATTTCTTATTCAGCAAGACAAAACTAATCGAGAAGACAAAAACAGGAACAGCTCATGGAAAGTATAACAGAATTGGACAGACAGCTATCAGTATCTCCACACCCTGAACTGGTTAAAGATAGACAAAATCTGCAAATGAACTATAATTTATTGTCAACACAAGAAACTGAAAAATTACTCTTACGATCGCGTGGCTTCCTGTACGAGCACGGTGAGAAGGCAGGGCGCCATCTATCACGCCAAATTAAAAGTCAGTCAGCATCTCGGCAAATTCGACAAATTAGAACCCCCACAGATGATCTTACAGTCATTCCTTCAGTCATTAATGACACCTTCAAATCATTCTACTCTGAACTATATACTTCACAATGCGCTGATGATAAAACAATCATGATGAGTTTCCTGGATAACTTGAAATTCCCATCCATAACTACTACTCAAGAGAGCGCTTTGGATCAACCTTTAGTAATCCGGGAAATTGTAGATTCAATTAAACTAATGCAGAGCGGCAAGGCCCCTGGCCCAGATGGCTATCCTATAGAGTTCTATAAAAAATTTTCAGATAAACTGACTCCTCTCCTTTTAAATATGTACAATGACTCTCTGGACCGGGGTACCCTGCCTCGAACTCTCACCGAAGCATCAATAACTTTATTACTAAAACCGGGCAAAGTAGATTCCGATTGTAGTTCTTATCGTCCCATCTCTCTCTTAAACGCTGACTATAAGATTTTAGCTAAAGCACTGGCCCTTCGCCTTGAATCAATTTTACCAAACATCATATCACCTGACCAAACTGGGTTTATGAAAAACCGGCACTCTTTTTCCAACATTCGTTGCCTTCTTAACGTTATTTTTTCTCCAGCATCCGAGGAGACGCCAGAAGTGGTGGTCTCTTTAGATGCGGAGAAAGCTTTCGACAGGGTGGAGTGGGGATATTTATTGGAGGTCTTAAAGAGGTTCAACATTGGGTCCAAATATATATCTTGGATAGCACTTCTATACTCTTCTCCTAGGGCTGCTGTAAGCACAAATGGGATGTTATCCCAATTTTTCACACTTGGCAGAGGTACACGCCAGGGGTGCCCTCTAAGCCCATTGTTATTCGTTACTGCAATCGAACCCTTGTCCATTGCCCTTAAATCGGCTGGTATCAGTAAAGGAATGCATAGATGCGGTCTAGAACACACACATTCTCTATACGCTGATGATTTACTATTGTTTATATCTGATCCAATCTCTACCATTCCAAAGATTATTGAATTGCTAAACAATTTTGGATCATTCTCTGGCTATAAACTGAATTTCGCTAAGAGTGAATGCTTCCCTGTGAATAATTTGGCCCTTGACATCCCTGACGGATATTTCCCATTTAAGATGTCCAGGAACAGCTTCAAATACTTAGGTGTACATATTTGTCGTAAGCTACCAGCTCTCTACAAGGACAATTTTCCACCTCTAATCGACAAACTTAAATTAGATTTGGAAAGGTGGAATGATTTACACATAACTATAGCTGGCAGGGTAAACTGCATCAAAATGAATGTGCTTCCTCGATTTTTGTACCTGTTTCAATGTTTGCCTATCTTTTTACCCAATTCCTTTTTTTGCATAATAAACAAACTAATTTCATCTTTTATATGGAAAGGCAAGAATCCCAGGATTAGGAGAGAGTTCCTGCAAAGGCATAGGTCCTTAGGTGGTTTATCACTCCCTAATCTAAAATACTACTATTGGGCAGCTAACATACACAAAGTGACTCTCTGGATCCAAGAACCTGAATTAATCTGGTGCAAGTCTGAAGCTAGTTCCTGTTCTACCTCTCTCTTGGATCTGCTTACATCAAAATTACCTTATCGACCATCCCAATTTACTTGTAGTCCAATTGTCATTTCTACCCTTAGAATCTGGTCTCAATTTAGAAATACTTTCGGCCTGCAGGGCTTATCCAACCACAGCCCCATTCATAATAACCACCTCTTCCTCCCTCCCAACACAGATGTAGCGTTTTCGCTATGGAAGCAGTCAAGCCTTAGCAGGCTAAAGGACTTATATATTGGTGATGTCTTCGCTAGTTTCAGTGAACTGTGTGAAAAATTTGACCTACCAAAATCTCACCTATTTCGATACTTTCAGGTTCGTAATTTTGTTAAATTAAATAGTTTCTCTTTCCCTAATACTCCACCTAATTCGCTAATTGACTCAATTTTAGATATTCCCACAAATCAGAAAGGCCTAATCTCCAAAATCTACATCTTAATATCCCAGTTTGGTAAAACGTCTCTTGATAAAATCAGAGGGAGTTGGGAAGAAGAGCTTGGCAGATCCATAGATGATGGAGATTGGGATTCTGCCTTAACCCAAATTAATAACAGTACATCCTGTTCAAGGCTTAATTTAATACAATTTAAGGTTGTCCATCGTATTTATTTTACTAATTCCAAACTCTCCAAAATATACCCCAATATCTCGGATACTTGTAACAGATGTTACATGTCACCTGCAAATATGACGCACATGTTTTGGTCTTGTCCCCATTTGCTGGATTATTGGACAACTATTTTCAAACACCTTGCTAAGGCATTGGATTTAAATCTGACACCATGTGCAGAAATGGCTATTTTTGGGACGGTATCAGATCCCCAAATAAGGAGAAAATGTAAGGATAGTATCGCCTTTGCATCCTTATTAGCACGTAGGAGAATTTTGCTGGAGTGGAAGTCACCAGTCTGCCCCAAAGCCTCCTTATGGCTTAAAGACCTTATGATGTATTTAGATCTGGAGAAAATAAAGTTCAATTTTAGGGGGGCACCTGGGAAGTTTTACTCTGTTTGGGGCTGTGTGGTTGACTACATAGCTAAATTAAAGACGCTACAGGACACATGAAAAGTTCACCTTTCATAAACCAGCTTCCTTTTTGTTTTTTGTTTTTCTGTTTGTTTGTTTTTTTTTTTTAATATTTATTCTGGGTGTATATTTACTATCTGCCTATGTTGAGAAGAAAGTGATGTACTAATTATTTCCCATTTGTGACTGTGCCTTTAACTTACTGTATGTAGGACCTGGGGGGGGGGGGGGGGGGGGTTTATGTGTGTATGGGGTATGTGTCGGGTTGTTGTTCTTGGAAGTGGGTGGGAAAAAAAGGGGAAAATGTGACTACTGTTCTATTGTAAATTGTAATACCTGTCAAATTTAATAAAAACATTTATTAAAAAAAAAAAAAAAAAGAGCTCAGCAGCGCATGCACTTTTTATGTCGGCTGAAAAGAGCACAGCTCCCTCCCCCCATTGTCACCACATTCTACAGAGGCACCATAGAAAAAAATCCAAGATGGCGGCTCTCCATTTCAGTGCTCTTTCTTCCTTTTTTTCTTCATGTTTTTTTTCCTTTTGTGCACCACCTATACTGCAAACACCCGGTACACCCGCCAGTCACTCTTGGATATCGGTAACTCGCACCAGATATCTGTTTCGAGCGACTTTCACCACGAGCACAACATCCCAGATGACATAGCGAGAGCACAGGGCTCTCCGTGGTTTGTTGTCGGGTCTGGGAGACGGCGCAGACGGAGGAGGGAGAGGAAGCAGAAGCGTGGCCGCAGGTCCGGCGTCTTGCTCAGGCTTAGGAAACAACCCCACAAGCCACCTCTACCGAGCCTGTTCCTCTCTAATGCCAGATCCCTTGTACAGAAGATGGACGACCTGGAGTTACAACTTGCTGGAAACCGCTATGTTCGGGACTGTTGTGCTATGATTATCACCGAAACCTGGCTTCACCCGGAAATACCCGATGCTAGCATGCAGCTAACCGGACGCACTCTGCTCCGCCGGGACAGAACTAAGGACTCCGGTAAGAGCAGAGGAGGGGGGCTCTGTATCTACGTGCATGAGAACTGGTGCAACAACGGGACAATCACTAAACAGCACTGTTGCCCGGACGTGGAGTACATGTCTGTTAGATGTCGGCCTTTTTTTCTCCCGAGAGAGCTGTCTGTTGTTATCATCACGGCTGTGTATATTCCACCGGACGCCAAAGTAAACACAGCGCTCTCTCTTCTGCTGAACACCGTCAACGAACAGCAGCGGGCCCACCCCGACGGTGTTCATATCATAGCAGGGGATTTTAATAAGGCCAATCTGAAGACTGTACTCCCTAAGTTCTACCAGCACGTGAAGTGTTCTACAAGGGGCAAGAACACCCTGGACCACGTGTATACCAACATAAAGCACGCGTACAGAGCTACACCCCTCCCCCAGCTTGGACAGTCAGACCATCTTTCCCTCCTGCTCTCTCCTACCTACACCCCCATCAGACGCCAGGCCAGGCCTATCACAAAGACTGTTATGACCTGGCCTGACGATGCACTCCCCAAACTTCAGGACTGCTTCCAACACACAGACTGGGACCTCTTCCAACAACAGGAGCTGGAGACAGCCACAGGAACGGTGCTGGACTACATAAAGTTCTGCATCGGGAATGTGACTGTGGAAAAAACCATCCGGGTTTACCCCAACAAGAAACCCTAGATGACCAGCCAGGTCCGCACACTCCTCAGGGCCCGCGACGCAGCCTTCAGGTCAGGGGACAGGGCACTGTACAGTGTTGCTAGAGCCGACCTGAAGAGAGGGATTAAAAAAGCAAAGGCGGACCACAGGAGGTGCATAGAGTCCCATCTGTCCAGCAAAAACTCACGGGAGGTGTGGCGGGGCATTCATGACATCACGAACTTCAGAGGCTGCAATATGACAACTGCGGATCAGAGTGCGACACTGACAGAGGAGCTTAACTGTTTCTTTGCCCGTTTCGAAACCCCCCAGCAACACTCATCTGCTCCAGCCCTGCCCCCGCCCCCACCGGGCTCCGGCGCCACTCCACTCACTGTACAGGAGCACAGTGTCAGACGAGTGCTCCTGACTGTGAACCCCAGGAAGGCTACCGGACCAGACGGAGTACCTGGAAAGGTGCTCAGGACGTGCGCCCACCAGCTCGCTCCCCCCCTCACCAGGATCTTCAACCTCTCCCTGGCTCAGGCAGTCATCCCATCCTGCCTGAAGTCATCTACAATAATCCCGGTGCCGAAGAAGTCTCCCATCACCAGCCTGAATGATTACCGACCAGTGGCCCTCACTCCGGTAATCATGAAGTGCTTCGAGCGACTTGTTCTCCAGCACATCAAGGACCATATCCCTCCAGACTTCGACCCCCACCAGTTCGCATACCGGGCGAACAGGTCCACAGAGGACGCCATCGCTGTTGCTCTCCACTCTGCTCTGAACCACCTGGAGCAGCAGCAGAGCTACGTCCGGATGCTCTCTGTGGACTATAGCTCTGCCTTCAATACAATAATCCCGGACAGACTCTGCAATAAACTGGACACTCTTGGCCTCCCCCCTCTCACAAACGCCTGGATAAGGGACTTCCTAACGGACCGACCCCAGAATGTGAGACTTGGCCCGCACCTCTCATCCTCCCGCACGCTGAGCATCGGCTCCCCACAGGGCTGTGTGCTGAGTCCCCTCCTCTACTGCCTTTACACCCATGACTGCAGTCCGGCCCACAGTGACAACCTTACCGTCAAGTTCGCCGACGATACCACAGTGGTCGGGCTCATCTCCAGGGGTGACGAGGCTGCCTACAGAGAGGAGGTCCTGAAGCTGACGGCCTGGTCTTCGGAGAACAACCTCGCTCTCAACACCAGCAAGACCAGAGAGATCATCGTCGACTTCAGGAGGAGCAGCACCGACCCTGCCCCCCTCTACATCAATGGCGAGCGTGTAGAGAGGGTCCACACCTTCAGGTACCTTGGAGTCCACATCTCTAATGACTTCTCCTGGACAGTCAACACCACATCAATCATCAAGAAGGCTCAGCAGCGGCTACACTTCCTTAGAGTCCTCGGGAAGTACAACCTGAAGCCTGACCTGCTGCTGACCTTCTACCGCTCGTCCATCGAGAGCCTGCTGACCTACTGTATTACGGTATGGTACGGCAGCTGCACTGCAGCAGAGAGGGAGAGGCTGCAAAGAGTGGTCAAGACGGCTCAGAAGATCATCGGCCGCCCTCTCCCCTCTCTGACGGACATCTACACCTCCCGCTGCCTCAACAGAGCCAGTGCCATCATCAAGGACAGCACCCACCCTGGCTCTGACCTGTTCCACCTGCTGCCCTCTGGGAAGCGCTACAGGTGCATTAAAACCAAAACAAACAGGCTAAAGAACAGCTTCTTCCCCAGGGCCATAACCATCCTGAACGGACTGCCCCATTGTCCCTCATAACTGCCTTCTCTTCGGTGCAATAACCCATTCCACCAACCACCCTGTTTTTGTTTTTGTTTTTTTCATGTATATATTCATTTCACACCATATTCATTGCACTTCTACATTTTTTATATTTTTATATATTTGCACATTGTTTTTCTAGCATGCACACATCGCACTGTATGGAATGGCCTCAATCTCGTTACCTTGCGTAATGACAATAAAGCTGATTCTGATTCTGATTCTAGAGAGCCTACTGACCAACTGCATCTCTGTCTGGACTGGAGTCTGCAATGCCTCAGACTGGAAGTCTCTGCAGAGATCTGTGAGGACGGCGGAAAAGATCATCAGGACTCCTCTTCCTCCTATCCAGGAAATCGCAAAAAGCCGCTGCCTGACCAGGGCTCAGAAAATCTGCAAAGACTCCTCCCAATCCCCCCAAATGACTGTTTTCACTGCTGGATTCTAGAAAGAGGTTCCGCAGCCTCCATAGCAGAACCTCCAGGTTCTGTAACAGCTTCTTCCCTCTGGCCATAAGACTCTTGAACGCATCATAATAATCCCCTCAATTCCCCCCAAAAATGGATTAAATCGCTGGAATATAAAGACAATATAACATACATCCATAAACGTGGATGCATATGCAAAAGCGCAATATATTTATCTGCACAGCAATCTATTTATTTATATATCCATCTTATTGCTCTTTTATCCTGCACTACAACGAGCTAATGCAAAGAAATTGTGTTCTTATCTATACTGTAAAGTTCAAATTTGAATGACAATAAATGGAAGTCAAATCTAAGTCTAAGTTGAGTTCAAAGTGTATACACTTTTATTAAAATATATACTTTTGCGGCTGGAACCCAATATTCATGTTTACATTGTTTCATACGGAGACATTTGCTTCAATATACACATTTCTGAACCCTGTTCAAGAAATAATTAAATGTGTATATCAGTGTTTCTCTTGTGGTTAGAGTGTCCGCCCTGAAATCGGTAGGTTGTGAGTTCAAACCCCGGCCGAGTCATACCCAAGACTATAAAAATGGGACCCATTACCTCCCTGCTTGGCACTCAGCATCAAGGGTTGGAATTGGGGGTTAAATCACCAAATGATTCCCGGGCGAGGCCACCGCTGCTGCTCACTGCTCCCCTGTGGGGATGGGTCGAATGCAGAGGATTATTTCACCGCAACTAATGTGTGCGTGTGACAATCATTGGCACTTTAACTTTAACTTTATGTAGCTTTGGACTCTGTTTGTAATTGTTTAACTAATATTACCGTGTAACAATATTAAAAACGAGATATTATAAAATACAGCATTAGTCCATGTGAATTTAAATCCAGTTTCCGACCAGCTGTGCTCCCTTGCAGGGGATATTCACCCTGACTGCTCATGCGGGCAACTTACTGTACAGCATGATGCATTACTTTCTTTACCAGCATATCAAACACATCCATTTTGTGCCAGATTGTGGCATAGCTGTCAAATATAAGTTCCATATGAGTTCAGTTAGAATGTGTTATGGGAAATGCTGTTGTTTGTCACAATGAGAAATTCAAGAGCAAAAATAGAAGCACCAAAATAGTGTTGAAAGAAAACTCCGTAAGACATGTTAAAGTTTTTTCAAGGATTTGTTTTAGAACCTTCACAAATTGAACACTTTGAAACACCTGTCAGTGATTCAGAACTTCTGCCCCAGGGAATGGCAGCACTATTCTTGTGCTCAAATCTTGACTTTAGAGACAAGTATAACACGGTACACAAGCAGCCGACACAGACAGGTAAAAAGCAAATAGCAGGAACAACAAACATGCGTGATTCGATAAATCCATGTTTAAAAAAACTTATGCAGGCAGCTGTCACAACATAATTTGTGTTCTTCTTCATCAGACTAGTCTGTAGTTTGTGGATAGCGGTGAAGCTCATTGTGAGTTTCACCTTAAAGCATACATACATCTTTCCCAAAATTATTTTTAGCCGTTTTGTGTCATGATCCATGTCCCGGATCATGTTTTATGTTCTGTTAGTTTTGGACTTCGAAGTTCCTGTTTTTTTTTTTTAGTTACCATGGTTGCTTATTATTTCCACCTGCCTCTGATTAGTGTTCGCCCGCTCACCTGCTGCCAGAGCACTAATCAGAGGCATTATTTAAACCTGCCTTGCCCTCCAGTCAGTGCTGGAGTATTGTTTGTTGTATGCTGTGGACTCCCTGTTTCATGCAATGCTCTGTTCATGCTTGTTGTTTGGAGATACCATAGTTCATGCTGATGATTGCATGCTTAGTTCATGCTGCTCGTGCCTTGCCAAGTAAGTTTTGTTTATTTATGCCACAGCTAGCGACTTTTTGTTTCATGTCCATAGTTCAGGATAAGTGTTAGCTTTTGTTTCCTGCGTTAAGTTGTGCCTTCGCCTTGTGCGCCTTTTTGTTTTCACCTTTTTTTGAACATTAAAACCATGTTTTCTTGTACACCGCCTGTCATCTCTGCATCTTGGGGTTCGTCACCTCCACATCATGACATTTTGAAATGCTATGTTTCAAGGGATGCAGTTCCCTATGATTGCATTTCTTTAGCAGTGTGCATTCTGTAGGAAGCAAAGCATCGAGGTGGCGCTTTGACAAGCTCATCCATCAACACAGCATGTTCACGTCCTCATCAAATGCCTGCACAGAACCATAAAGTGGAGGAGGAGAGGTGTCACTCCCTAAACAGGATATATGGCCCCTCACTGAGACACAAATTAGACAGTAAATACATTAGAGTGCAGGTATACCCACTTCGCCCAGGCAACATGTTTGCACTGCTGCTGGGCCTAAAACAACACTACAAGGTGTTTCTCCTGCCAAAAGGACATACATAATTGCACGTGATTTAATGCGTCTCATTCATGTTGCACTACGACATTTACACACAGCTACAACTTCTATCCTTCATGGGGAGTCTCACATAAAATCTTGATGGTGATGACTTCCTTTGATTCATGAACCATCATTGAAAATCTGTATTTGAAATGCAATTTTCATAAGACTACCCAGTATGCTATACAATTATACGTGGATGTCAGTGTTCAGTTAGGTCAGGTATTTAAATGACAGGGTTTTTAATGATTTTACCATTTTACACCACCCCAATCGATTAAAATAATAATAATAATAATGGCCAAACATGTACTGTGTGTAGGTCCCCGCGATCCACTGAAGCACATGTAAAGTGTGATACATTTTACAGAAACGTATTCCTAGCCCCTTCGTGCTCCGTCATTAACAAGAATATGATAGCACATTTCCCCACTTTTCCCATATATTAGCTGCACAGGACTATAAGCCTCATATATAATATGTTGTGAAATTAGTTATTTACACAGAAATATTTTGTAAATGTGTATTTACATACCTTAATTGTTTCTAAACGATGCCTGCAACAGGACAATAAAACAGCTGATCAAACTAAACAGAATTCATCGTCATGGACCCACTGATTGCGGGAGCTAGCTCCAATCAGCTAAACAAACTCAATAACTACACGGTGACATTTTGGTGAATTTGAGAAACTGGAACAGTACAAAAAGAATGCCATTGTAAGTTGATAATACTAACACGTAAACGTGCATATTAGCTAATGCTAACTACGCTAGCTTGATTACGATAACACGTGCAAATATGCATGAAAACACTCCTACAGACAACACACATGGAACGGTTTAGTAAGTATGAATAGTTTTATCAAACTTACAAATATTGCTTGGAGTGATGAATGAAGAATCCATGTGAGTACAAATGCTATGGGCAATTAGACGACCGAACAGAACTTCTAGTTCCGGTTCAAAGCTTTAAACTGCAGGAATCCACATTCAGTCAGCAGTAAATGCAGGGAGCGAACTCGTCTAAAAGGTGGCACCATAGCACAAAGAATAACACACCATTTTAGTGTCTTTGCATGTGTTTAATGAAAACTATTTGCTTTATGGCCGTCAGCAAAGAAAAGTAATTTAGTAGTGTTCTAAGCGCAGGAAAGAATTTACGGTCATTTGAATATACAGGGTGTCCCCAAAAAATGTATTCACACTTTAAATAATTGTAAACTCGGTGTTTATTATAATTTGTTTAATTTTCAACATGTAAAATAATTTCTGGTCTGGACGGAGGGGTTTTGTTGAATACCCTCCACGTTCACCAGCCCTCACACCACTATACTTATTTTTATGGGGATGCCTAAAAGACAAGGTTTACGCAATGAGACCTGTAACAGTCATTGAATTGAGAGCAACCATTGAACGTGAATGCATGCAAATACCAAGGGAATTGTTTCATGATGTGTGCTATTCCATCGCTTCGCGTTGTCGGCAGTGTCTGGACCGCCCAGGCGGTGACAAAACAATAGAACGGTGTTTGTAAATTATTTTACATGTTGAAAATTAAACGTGTTATAATAAACACATAGTTTACAATTTTTTAAAGTGTGTATACATTTTTTTGGGACACCCCATAGTAAGGAACCGACATGAAGGCAAACTAAAAGGAAACAAGTACAGTAGTCTTTTGTACGAAATTACTCCTTTTGAAGAGAATCATACTTGCCAACCCTCCCGGATTTTCCGGGAGACTCCCAAAATTCAGCGCCTCTCCCGAAAACCTCCCGGGACAAATTATCTCCCGAAAATCTCCCGAAATTCAGGCGGACTCAGGTCCATGCGGACCTGAGTCCGCTTTCCCACAATATAAACAATGTGCCTGCCCAATGACGTTATAACTGTAGAATGATCGAGGGCGAGCTCTTGGTTCCTTATGTGGGTTTATTGTTAGGCAGTTTCATTAACGTCCTCCCAGCGCGGTAACAACACACAACAACAGCAGTCACGTTTTGGTCTACCGTAAAGCAGTTTGTCTGCCGTAAACAGCAATGTTGTGACACTCTTAAACAGGACAATACTGCCATCTAGTGCATTTGATGAAAGCACTTTTGTGCGTGCCACACAGCAATGCATCATCAGAGAGGGTGTTCAGCATGGTTAGAAAAATAGTGACAGAGAATTGAACAAGGATGGACAATTCAACCCTTAACTCAACACGTATATGTGTAAATAACACTGAAATTCAAGTATTTCTTTTACATATATATATATATATATATATATATATATATATATATATATATATATATATACAATAATAGAAATATATATTTATAGCTAGAATTCACTGAAAGTCAAGTATTTATATATATATGAAATACTTGACTTGGTGAATTCTAGCTGTAAATATACTCCTCCCCTCTTAGCCACGCCCCCAACCGCGCCCCTCCACCGCCCCCAACCCCCCACCTCCCGAAATCGGAGGTCTCAAGGTTGGCAAGTATGAAGAGAATACATCTAGTACAGCGTTTCTCAAACTGCGGTACGCAGGCTCCATTTACTGGTAGCCCAAAAACTCTCTTGATTAAATTTTCAAACACAGTTTCTGTTCAAACTATGTATAATGTTACAGTGGCCAAAACTATCAAAAACACTTGTTAAATAAAAACTCTGCCTTGTTTCTAATGAATATTTAGGCCTACTAAGCTCCTGAATTTCAATGTTGGTCATTATGGTGGAGCCAAGTGTTTTCTGAGGTGGTACGTGGTAAAAAATAAATAAATCAAGGTTGAGAACCACTGATCGAGAAGATTAGTGTAAATCTTTCTATCACCTAATATGTTTGCAGAAACATTTATAATACATTATGACTTTCTACAGTCTCTGTAATGTATTTAATGTTAAGTGTGACATTACTGTTGCTAATCAAATATTAAACTGTGAAACTGCACAGTACTCTGACTCACCATGGAGGTAGGGGGGGGCGTACGTGAGTTTGCAGGTGCTTGTCACTGCAGTCTTTCTACAGAAAGAAAAAGAGTAACTACAAAATAATAAAGGAGGACTTTTACAACAACATTACAGAGCTTTACCCAGTGAAGGATATACAGTGCCATTGTATTTATACACTGCGTGAGTCCAACTATGATTTTTGTGTCTTTATTACACATCTTGCCTGTGTCTCCTCTGAACTCTCAGGGGATGTATGATCACAAACCTGCAGTCTCAAATGTTATTCTGCTTTACAAGGTTAGAATGAAAGCCTTCAACAAATCCAAAAGTTTTTTCACAAGACAATGGTAAGTTTTTATGTACAAGTAGAACATTTTCACAATGCTATACCGTACATGCCCACTTCAAGGAACAGCACTAAACATAAATATGCATGCAGCAGTGAAATGCAATTCAAACGACACTATTTTTACTGAGAGAATTCCAATGACTGACAGAAAAATGATCAATTATGGAACTCCCTCACAGATATAGTTCATGAAAGCGGTTTTAAGTTTAAAGATTTTATTCAGACCAAAAAATAGTGAACATAATAAGTGGAATATTCATCCTCAGGCAAAGTTTTTTATATCTTGAGGTTAAAAGTTTCCTCCTTTTTATCTAAGATACAATGTCACAATTGTGCATTTGCCCTGCTTGTGTGAGGTGTATCTGTGAAAGCCTTTATTCATGTAAACAAATGTTCGCTATAATGAGTTTCAGCAATCATTTCCAAGGTCTATCTCAGAGACAAGATATCGCCCCATTTTCAAAGGTGTATGCTGTCAAAACTGCGATGTATTATGTCAGCAGCGGCAGCTGTAACATTTTCACCGCTGTTGTTTCCAAACGAGATCAAGACTATGCAAATACACAGAGGGCAGCTGAACACAAAAAAAAAGTACTAACCAAAAAATGTTTTTAAGTCAAATTGTGCATTAGAACTAGACAAGGAAGAACGCTTGGATCTGATTAATTTGCAGCATAGAAATATTTGAATTGCATTCATGTTGACAGTGCCCCCATCTCAGACTGTTAGAATGCGGGGAAAGGTCAGAAACATGATTTGGGTCTACATGATTGGCAAAAGGTTAGTAACTCTATCAGAATGGTGACTGACAAAATGGGCCATTTTGAAATGTCAGTAACAGGCTTTACTATCCGCTGAGATTGAAAAGGCTGCAGCTAATCCCACATTTCCCATGCAACAGTGATGTGTTACTTTTAACAAAACACATTGAACAGTGTATAAATTAAAATTATTTAAATGCACCACTGGGACTGCCACTGCACAGCGAGTAAATAATACAAATAAGAAACAATAAATTAAATATTAATTGGTCAAGCATTCTACACACATTGAACGGGTCAATTGAGGACTTGAATAACACCATAGACAAAAATTCCCAACTCGATGTCATTTTTTACCCCTGTACAATATTAAATGGTTATAATATATACTAATGAGAGAGAGGCGATGTTTCATAAATCATTAATTTCACATCTTGGCATGAGTTTGCAAAGTCATTACAGGACAATGGAGGCACATTTAAAACCAGTGGTAGGTATTATCAAATTATATTCAATCTCAAAGCAATTGCTATTCCCCCTGCGGGCCATAACATATGACAGTGCCAGCTGGTTGACGGATCCAATTAAAACATGTCAAATGCCTCTCATGACACATTACACCTGGACCCTTGTGCATACTATGTCTGTGTTATCACATACGCAAAATGTTTGCCGCTGAAATCTTACCTTGAGGCATCAATTGTTTTAAATTGTCATTGTTGCCAATTATTTGTCATTAAAATGATTATTTTAATCAAAATGACCAAGTAAAATATATTATGAATGAATACTTATGTAGCGCTTTTTCACAATTGCCACAAATCACTTTACATTGGGAAACCTATACATTCAAGTTTGGTGGGGGTAAGCTACATTCCTACCAGTGTGGCTGACACTGGGAACAAGGTGGTTGAAGTGGCTTGCCCAAAGACATAACAGCAGCGACTAGAATGGCGAATGCTGGAATGTATATTTATTTTTTGCTCACAATGTTAAACCATATCAATTTTGATGTAATCATGGACCAGGTAAAAGAAGAAGGTAAGTCGCTTGTACTCCTTTTTGGGTCCTTTTGTACTGATGTTTTCCTAAACATTCTTGGAAAAATGTTGAAAAAGCACGAGGAAACACAAGCTATGGTGTCCATGGAAGAGCAGGGATGTCCGTAAATATATATTAATATATTTATTTTTTGTTAAAAATGTTAACCATATATTCATTTTGAAGTGTTCATGGACCGGGGCAACAAAAACATGCAATTAAGTGATTCAAATAATAGTTTCACATGCCTTTATCCTGACTGTCAATGCGGGGAAATGGGCTCCAGTTCTGTAGATCAGTGTTTTTCAACCTTTTTGGAGCCAAGGCACATTTTTGTTCACTGAAAAAAATGCGGAGGCACACCACCAGCAGAAAACATTAAAAATGTAAACTCGGTAGTTGATATTGACAGTAAAAAGTCATTGTTGCAATTGTTGGATATGAATTCAAACCATAACCAACCATGCATCACTATAGCTCTTGTCTCAAAGTAGGTGCACTGTCACATCACATCGTGACTTAATTGGAGTTTTTGCGGTTTTCCGGTGTGTAGTGTTTTAGTTCTTGTCTTGCGCTCCTATTTTGGTGTTTTTTTCTCTTTTTTTGGTATTTTCCTGTAGGAGTTTCATGTCTTCCTTGAACGTTATTCCCCGCACCTACTTTGTTTTAGCAATCAAGAATATTTCAGTTGTTTTTATCTTTTTTTGTGGGGACATTGTGGATTGTCATGTCATGTTCGGATGTACATTGTGGACGCCGTCGTTGCTACACAGTAAGTCTTTGCTGTCGTCCAGCATTCTGTTTTTGTTTACTTTGTAGCCGGTTCAGTTTTAGTTTCGTTCTGCATAGCCTTCCCTAAGCTTCAATGCCTTTTCTTAGGGGCACTCACCTTTTGTTTATTTTTGGTTTAAACATTCGATACAACGTTTACAAAGCACCGACACCCAACAACGGCACTTTATTTGCAGATAGGTGAAATTACATAATTTTCCACGGCACACCAGACCGTATCTCACGTCACACCAAAAGGGAGCAGCATATAGAGTCTGACGACCAAAATGGGGCGTTCCAAGAACAATTAACTACCCATTACTGAAAAAACTAATTGATATTATGGAAAATGATTATCAGATTCATTTTCAGGGGCAAAACATACATAAAGAGAACTTGTCAGTGTAGTTTTGATCATTTGGACGGTATGGGTGCCTTATGGGACCAATTAGGTGTTACAAATACAAAAGATTTAAACTATTTAATATCCAGACAAAATTATATATCAAACAGAAATGCCATGTTGTAATTAATACAGCGCTGCATCATATCTTCCATCCTCATCGTTTGAAATATGTCAATTTTAAAAATAGAACAGGAAAATGTATTTTGGCCATTAGGTTGACATGAAGTGCTCTTGTGCCAAAATGTCTGGTGACAAATTGTTACTTATCATTAGCTGACAAAAAGAAATTGAGATATTATGCTTCTCTTAACAGGAACAAAAACATAGTCAGTCATTGAGATTTGTTTGCCACACTGTTTGAATTTCTTTACTTTTTGAATGTGCTATATCCATCCATCCATCCATCCATTTTCTACCGCTTATTCCCTTTGGGGTCGCGGGGGGCGCTGGAGCCTATCTCAGCTACAATCGGGCGGAAGGCGGGGTACACCCTGGACAAGTCGCCACCTCATCGCATATATTTGTTTTAAATTGTAGGACTGTTTTTCATTTTCATGTCTTTTGTAGAGTAGTCAGTCCCACTGACTACATACATAATTATCATACCCAGTTAGGCAGACCTTATCTAATGTTATCAACCGGTCTAGTGTGCATATGCGTCGTTTAACAAAGTCTGTCACCATGAAATTAACACAAATGTGTTTTCATTGTATATTTCAGTTCTTATGATCATCACTGCTGTTTTAGACTCAACTATTATTTCGTTCAAAGAGCGTCATAATTATCTGATACGTAGGAGAAAACAGATGCAACCTGACCTGCCTTGTCTTCTCCTTTGATCAAGATGGCACAGCGGATGGCTGCTGTGGTACTACGCTCCCTTGTAGTTGTTGCGATTTTCTATATTTCTGCGGTATTTTGCCGTCCTCCTCTGGTCTCTTTGACCAGAAAAGAACTATTAAACACCGGACAGTCGAAATTGTTGCCGAATACCTTTCCTGTTCTTATTGAACCAGAGATTTATGCAGAGATTCTCAACGGAGGAGCAGCAGCTCTCTATGGACTATGCCGGAGATGCAGAAGACAGGGAAAACGAGCAGGCACACTCGTTAAACTTAGGCAGCAGGGGTTACGCACTGCACTTCAATCCATTCACTTGTCGAATGTCTGCTCCCGGCTAATGAGATGGACGAGCTGCTACTCCTAATCACCCGAAACACGGATTATTGCAGATCTGTTGTTACCATTGAATTTACTAGACAGGTAGATAGATAGATAGTTGTCATGTCTGTTGATCATGTTTTTGTTTGGCTTTGTTCTGTTTGGTTTTTGGACTCTTTTAGGTCCCTGCTTTTTCACTCCCTTGTTTTGTCACCATAGCAACCATTAGTTTCACCTGTTCCACGTTTGGAACAGGTCACTAATCATGTCACTGTTATTTAAGCCTGTCTTTTTCTGTTGGTCGTTCTGGCGACATTACCCTTGGTATTCCTGTTACTCCCATGATTACGCGTTCCATGCTATTGTTCCATGATTGTTTCTATGCTTGTTCCAAGTAAGTTTTTGTTTATTCATGTCACGTTTAGCAGTTCTTTTGTTTTATGTTCTTTGTCTACGTTAAGTGTAAGTTTTTGTTTCATAGTCAAGTTTGTACCTCCGCCTTGTGCGCGTCTTTTGCTTGTTCTTTTTGTTAGTGTTTAAATAAATTATGTACTTACCTTCACGCCACGTCCGCTCCAATTCTTGCATCTCGGGAAAACAAACACCCCACAGTCCACGTCCTGACAATAGTACTTTATTGATACCTTCAGGAGAGTTCCCTCAGGAACATTTAAATTCCAGCAGCAGTGTACAGAATTGAGATCGAATTTAAAAAGCAAATAATAGGGGTGTAAATGGAAATAAAATAGAAAATATAACAATAAGAATAAAAATATAACAGTAAAAATAAGAATATAACAAGAGAAACTAGGCAGTAGTGACCATGTTATGAAAATGTTGTACAGTCTGATGGCGTGTGGGAAAAGGAGTTTTTTAGTCTATTAGTCCTGCACTTGGGATGAAGCAGTCTAGCAGGCTCCTCTGGCTACTGATAACGGTATGCAGAGGGTGACTGGCATCATCCATGATGCTCAGTAGTTTTTCCACATGGATGATGACTACAGTAGGTAATAAAAATTAGTGGACACATCAAACTCAAACTTGTACAATAGACCATAAGCAATAATTGTTTATGTCTAACTGAAAAAAAATAAACGCTGACTCGTCGACTATTAAAATAATCGTTAGCTGCAGCCCTGTTTTATGTATGTCTATATAAAACCCCAGAATGTGTTGTGCAGGGTGTTCATTCTTTTTTTAATCATAATGGTTTGAATACACTGTATTGAAAAAAAAAAAATTAACAAAATATAGAATACAGCGTGTATAAATATACAATAAAAATGGCATCTATTTGGAAATGAAACATCTTTTATCTCAGCATATTCAATTGTGAAGCTATTTGGCATCCCTTTATACATATTTGCAATACCCGGTCCATTACGCTGATGGATATTTAGTACTATTTGGCTTCTTTTATCATAAAACAGCTATTCAACTTAGGATATGAATCTTTTTTTGGCAGCTTGGCCGTGCAGCTTTGCATGATTGGCGCTCTCGCTGTCCTTTTCCACTCCCACTGACATGCATTTGATTTGTCACCGGCATCCAGAGTCTTAACAGAATACTGCAAAGAATCTCAGAGTTAATGTTCTCTCTTGGCACACATAAGCGGCACAAGAACTGACTATTCTGCTAAAGGATCTTCTAAGTGCCGTCTATTTTTTTTTTTAGAGGACGGGTGTGGGATTAGAATGTGATGCAAAAATAAAGAGAATAGATGATATGAAGATGACTTGGCACATAAAAACATGCAGGCCATGATGCGTTATTATCATATGATAAGACGCCTGTTTCTTTGAATCATTTCTCGTGAGAGGGGGATGTTAGAAAATAGGGCAAACTTAAGTAATTGGCTTCGAAGTTGCACCATTCTCCTCTTCCAATTCGAGGTTGACTAGTAGAAACCTGCCAGGCTTGTCAAATCTCCTAGAATGTTTCTGTGCCGGGTGAAAGTGGCCTCTGTCTTATAAGTGAAGGGGAGTACAGTCAAGTGTGGGAAAAATGCTTTGTTATTAAAGTGAAATATGTCATATTGGCAGCTCACAAATGGATATTTTTACATTTAATAGAGACAATTTAACAACGGTCACCCTCCTAATGACTAATTATTCAAACCCTCAGCTCAAAATTAACAATCATTTTGCCAACATCGACTTCCAAGACCGATCCGATCAGGTGGTCGACTTGACACTTGTTCTATTGGCTGTCCTTCGCTCGTGCCATTAATCTCCTGTATCACAAGAGATAGTGTTACAAATTACAGTAAAGGTGACAAAATTTGGAATTGATAAGAGATGCTGCCCCGCGGCAATGAGTCATACACCTCAAAAATGATTTGATTTATACAGCATTATCAGATAAGATCAAATGTGGATGTGTCCGCAGAAAGCGGGTGCGGTGCAAACACTCTTTCATATCTTGCTTGCTGTCAAAGTTTCCAAAAGGCCAAATAGTGAAAACAGAACAAAAAAACACAGCAGGCTATGTACACACAGCAGACTCAGATATAATTAACTACTTTGAAACACTTTGTACCTGATAAAGACATACAAATCTTCTGCAAAGAGAAGGTCATATCAGGTTATCTTTGTATGCCTCTTTTGAAGCCTTATGTTCTTAACTAAACTATGTTCAAGCAATATAAACATGTAGACATACTGTATTGTAAATATTTTGCATTATAAACAAGGGATGTCCCAATCCAAAATTGAATATCAGTCTGATATCAGGAAAAAAAAAGTAACTGATGAAATCGACCAAAATCTCCAGTACAAGCAATCCTTGTGCAAAGCTGAAAAGATGGTTAACAGCAAAATGTCTCCCAATAATCACACAAGTTGGATCTTTTCCTGTATTTTAGTTAAGTCATTTGCAAAAGGTAAACATGGTAGCCTAGAGGTTACTAAGCAGCTATGCAACAGCTAAGCACACAATAGCACACCAGTTGGTGACCTACATTGAACAATATTGCAGTCTAAAACACAACATTTGTCAACATAAAGAAAGATGGAATAATTATAGTTGCATATTACTTACAGATACAAAGTATTGAAGGCATTTAATTTACTTGTATGAGTTTAATTTAATGAATTATTGGTCATGGCTAACATTAAAGGGTTGACAGAGGAGTTTATTATGTCCAGAACTTTTTGTAAAGTTCATAAAGCAGGCGTCAAACTCCCTGTTTAGGTTGCGGAGAGGAAGCATCTTCTCTGCACGAGACACGTCTAAGCCAATCACTTCAGCACCAGGGAGAGGGCACACAGACAGGTGCTGCACGTACTTAAATCAAGCAGGCTGTAAGACGTGTTTCACATCACATAACGGTAACAAGGCCTTTAGTGGAGAATATGCAGTTCTCCATCCACATTGTCGTGTACGATCAAAATGTTTGGGCTTACCTGCAGACAGATGTCGAGAGAGTAACCCCAGCTTCATTTGGAAGGCTTTCACGTGGTCAAACAGCTCCTTGCCTTGAATCGAAACATACAGTGAGTTTAGCAGGTGCGCCATCAAAGGCATGTCCCAAATCCAGCTGTCATCTGTAAGGACTTGGATGTTACTGCCCTTGGTTGTCAGAAATATTGTGATGGCATGACGCAGCCCCCCAAAAAATGTTGAGCACTTTCCATCTGCTGAGCCAGTGAACTTCTTGGTGGTACTGCACATCACTGTATTGTGCATTAACTTCTTCCAAAAGGGCTCTGAACTGGCCTTGTGAAAGAGCCTTTGATTTTATGCAGTTTATGTTTCCAAGCCCAATTGATTTGGCACACTGCTGTTTGAAACCTTTTGAGCAATCAGTGTGGCGAGAATATTTTGTTTGCCAATCATCGCAGTGTCAATATCCCAACCATTTTATTCCAGCTAACATTATATCTGTCCAGTACTTCCTGCAAACAAGTCTTGGCTTTTAGGAGTTCCATGCAGCGTCTCTACTCCAGCCAGCTTTTGCAAGAATTCCATGGTGTCATTTACTCCTCGAATGACAAAACTAAAAGCTGTGCAGAATTGGGATGGGTACCTTTCACATTTGAACCTGGGAATCGATAAGGGTATTCAACGGTGTGCTAATACATGTTAATTGTTAAATTGTAACATTTAAAAATGAGCTGATTATGATAACTATGCTGTCCAGTTGTTATGTTTTGTTTTCTTATTATATTTCCGAGTCTCATTTGCAGGTATTGTATGGTACACTTTAAATGCAGTTGCCTCACGTATGCCACTGCCTATGGTGCTCCATGTTGTTCTGTTAAAGCCTGCATGTCATGATCCGTGGCCCGGATCATGTTTAGTTTAGGTTTTGTACTGTTAGTGTGTCTCCCTCAGTTCCTGTTTTGTGCACCCCTGGCTTTGTTTGGGTTGCCATGGGTACTGATTGATTTCACCTGCCTCTGGTTAGTGTTCGGCACGCTCACCTGACGAGCACTAATCAGAGAGCTATTTATTCACTTTTCTTGCACGATCAGTCTGGCTTTGTTATTTGCTATATGCAACTTGTGGTTTATGCCTGTTTCTCGATTCCTGATTCCTGTGCTAAGTTTTGTTCATTAGCTTCTCGTGCGATCGGCACGCTTTCCTTTTGTTTGTTTCCTGTCTTTTTGTAATGTGTAGGATTTATGACAATAAATCATATTCCTACCTTCAGGAAGTTCCGGAGTTGTCTGTCTGCATCTTGGGAGAACGACCGCACAGTAAAATGCGACCCCCACGTGACACCGCAAATTTGACACTCAAGGTGCAAATGCCATCGGTGATCTTCCTAAATCAAGTCCTATAAAATGTTGTGCATTTTAGACTGTAATGTAAAACATGTGAAAACATGTGTGTGGAATGTGCCCAAAGTGTTAAACATTGTAAGTGTTTAAACACTTTTAATATTTCAAGTTAAATTGCATGGCAACACCATGTGTGAATTTAGCCCCATATATAAATAAGGTATTGAGGATCATTGGATCTGATGACTGGCAAACTTATTCCCAGCTTTTTCCTTGTTTGTTATAAATAACAAAATGCAACCAACTTATCAACTTTTCTATTATTCCCTGCTAGTGTAATGTTACAATACACGTTTATGTCTTTAAACATAGGGTGTGAGTTTGATCCCCGACTAGGTCCCATCAGGAAGAGTAAACGGTTAGAAAAAGACAAATGATATCCCGTCATTTATTCTATTGTTACTATTAGGGACATAACAATAAACTGTAATAATGATAACCACAGTGTTACGATTTAGAAGCCCTTTAAGGTAACTTAGGGAATATTAATGCATAATGTAAGATTAATTTATGTTGTAATTTATGGCCTGACACCGAATGATGACTGGGCAGATGTCGGGAACCTAAAACAACCTTCAAAGACAAAAAAACATTGAACTGTACATTCTTACATGAAGTTCTTTCCAATTCAAATCTTTCGAAGACAAAGCATGTTTGTTGATTAACAAAGCAAAGTCCATGCCCACACCCTTAAGCAAGCGCCTCTATATAAACCCTACAGTTTTGAACGAAGGTAGCTTTGCCTGGCAGTACTCAATGTGCGTTGGTGATTTGTTTTGACAACAGACCAGAGATCTCTGTAAGTGTGTATTTTGCTGATACAATTAAATGTAACTGATTGAATATGAAAAAAGCGTCTGACAAGTTTCATTCTCCCTCTGGTTGAAAACGAAAACGTGTTCTGGTCTGAGAAGGCCTGTCGCCGAACAACGGTAATAATGATAACTGTGTTAAAAACCCCAAAGGTTAGTATTAAGTTTAATTTCAAATGATCGAAAAAACATGATTGATAACTGCACTTTGATAAACTCACAAACTTAGTGTTGCCAGCTCGCTAGCTTAAATGCTAACATGAAAACAAGAGATATTAACGTCATTCTATGTTGAAGAGGTTAATTTAGCCTACTAATGTGTATTTATAAGTGGTTGATTTATATAGGCTAGTAAGGTAATGTTTTGTACCTGACAAGTTCCGGCTATCTTGATGAAGGCTGCAGAAGCAAGATAGCCGAAACTTGTCAGGTACAAAACTTTACCTTACTAGCCTATACAAATCAACCACTTATAAATAAAAAAATTACATAATTCTACATTAAGAAACAACATCAACAACAAATCGTTTCACACTCAGTGGGAATACAGGACAAAGGTGTTTTTACGGTGCGTTTAAAGATCGCTGAACAAAGTAAGACGCCACAACGTCCGCCAGAATTAATAAAGAATAAGAGATTTTGGTTGTTAGGCACTTTTCATTTAAAGGTGCCATATGTAATAATGTGGCCAGAAATGGTTCTACAATCAATTTTGTCGGGAGTCGAGACAGATTGTTTGCATTACCCTGCTATAATGTCTAGTTTGACCGCGATGAAAATATATTATCTGCCTTCAATCGCCTCAATCTTTCAAAAGCATCCTCGATACAAATCCTCATTCTGTTCCTGGCTTTGTCATGAATAAGTTGAGAATCGTAACGACGCCTGTTAGATTTACTAAGGTCTGACTTGTTTAGTAACTTTACCAGTGGCAGTAGCTTGACGAAGAGGGCGGTGCGTAGCTGGCAACCTGGATGTGACACACTGACAGACTTTCTAATTGGTCAAACGGTGGAGGGCGGGTAATCAAAATGAAAAAATAATATTTCGGAGCTGTAAATCAAATTTTAAAATGAGCATACAGTTATCAGTTATAAAGTTATTCAAAAAGAACAGTATTTATTCATGCCTTTTGACATATCAGGTCAATTTAATGATGACTTGACATTAAATAATTACATATGGCACCTTTAAATAAATCTTGAAGTGCCAGGTTTCTGACTGATATTTTAAAATAACAAAAGCTTAGTCATTAAAACAGATGAACTAGTAAGACTAAAACCCTACCGGTGAAGCGTAAGAAGCATAACAAAACAAAACATGCAAAATAGTGGATCTTCTAACAGTGTTTATTCATTTTCGTTATTTGAAAAAAAAAAAAAATCTGTCGAACTATTTCAGTGTGTGTATAAGTACGTTTGGAGCACATTCAACAATACCGCAATAATCATGATAACCGTAATAATTTTGGTCACGATAACCATAATATGCTGTGGCATGTCCAGACTATTTTTTCAGGGGTGGCACCCATTAAACAGTCTACCCCAGTAGCAGCTATCATAGTTTACAACGGTTACTACCACCAAGTATGGAGTGAATCTTCTTATAAGACAATTGCTAACATTAAACAATATTGCAAAGCACTGAGCTGTAACAGTACTCAGACAACTTGCAACAGTTGGCACAAAATACAAATACAGTATGTAAAATGTCCTCTTTAATAAAGTAAAATTGGAACATTATAAACCTTTATTTAAATTTAAACAGATTAGGTCATCATTTAAATCCACTCTTTACATTGCTGGCAACAGAATAACTAAAAATATTGCACAGTGTGCCTTTAAGAATATTTGCACAACAACTAAATTACCTGGACTGAGTAGAACTCAAATAAAAAAAATGCTCGGACTGAAATAACGTTCAAAACAGATAAAGATGCCTGTCCTTGAGTTGGCAGACAAACACTTTAAAAAATATATTGTAACTAAAATGACTTGTGTTTAGTGAAGGACCACGGGCGTCTGCAACCTGGCTGCTTATAACCAATCAAAAAAGAATACCGCCACCCGGATATGTGCGAGGCGATTAAGATTGCCTGCCAATATGTGCGTTCATTGCACGCCGGATAAGATTGCCCGCCAATATGAATAAGTTTACAGTATAATTTCACATTAAGCGCCCTACATTTATTAATTACTTGCACATATCCACACAACATGGGGCCTCCCACAGATTGTGGGGCCCTGCACGCAGCCAGGGCCACCACAACCTAATCCCAGGCCCCGGGGCTGAGAAGTTTTGTAGCCCCCTCGTCCCCAAATTTACAGTGTCATCATGACAAAAACTACATGACAAAATCTACATCACAAAAAACAGTCATTTCTTTCACAACATACAAAAATAAATAAGGAAACAACAGTGGGTTTACCACCTCTTACTGACATGAACATGGGTGGGGATTTACCCTGCATTCTCTGCTTCGAAAAAATTACCATACTATGCTACACCAACAGAGACTTATGTGTGGCACCGTGAAATCTCCTATCATAGATATTATGATAATGAGTAAGTTTGGTATGGTAATTAAGTTTGTTATTAAATTTCATATAAAATAACCTGTCATTTATTAATTGCATTTTCCAAGTTATTTTTGGTTGTTAAAGGTGTCTTACATGTCGGCGTGTGGAGAGTAAAAAAAACACATGAAACTGACATATGAAACGTGACAAATTGTGAGGTGCAATATCCACTTGAGCTGCCAGATTGCAGTGTTGAATATCTTAAAATGTGTTTTGGGACAATTCCAACTTTGACCACAGCGTCAGTTGCTTAGTAAAGTGGCGCTTTCCATCATTTTCAACAGACTGCATTGGAAAATAGTTAACCCTCCCTTTTTCTCTCATGCCAGAACTACCCAGGAATGGGGCCATATGAATCCCTTCCCTACTGTATTGTAGGCTACTAGCCAACTACAACACACACACCCAACCAAAAGATAACATAATGCTTCAAAAACGTTGTTTGAAAAAGTTTATGATATAATTTACTACCGTAGTTTAACAGCAACCATAGCATCCAAACCATGATCAATATACCATATTTTTCGGACTATAAGTCGACGTTTTTTTCATAGTTTGGCCGTGGGTGCGACGTATAGTCGGGAGCGACTTATGTGTGAAATTATTAACATATTACCGTAAAATATCAAATAATATTATTTATCTCATTCGCGTGAGCGACGAAGCAAATGGCAGCAATCGTCACACACACGTCAGCAATCGTCACTCACACGTCAACCAATAAGAATTCGGCGGGGGAGGGTCATGGCAGAAGTGCATTGTGGGTTTTGGAATGCTAACTGCTATATGCTATACGCTACTGCCGGAGCTATTAAAATGGATCACATCAACGTTGGCGGTAACTTATAAAAACTGAGAAGGACTGAACTAAAATGGCACCGAAAAGGAAATCATATACTGCAGATTACAAGCTGGACGTAGTGAAATATGCACCAGAAAACGGCGATCGAGCAGCAGAAAGAATGGACGCTAGCGGGGCATACCAGGAGCGACACCGAGGAGGAAGATTTCATCGGATTTAGCGATCGGGAGTGACAGATTGTTTGGTAAACGTACAGCATGTTCTATATGTTATAGTTATTTGATTGACTCTTGCCGTGATGTATTGCGTTAACATACCAGACACGTTCTCAGTTGGTTATTTATGCGTCATATAACGTACACTTATTCAGCCTGTTGTTCACTATTCTTTATTTATTTTAAATTGCCTTTCAAATGTCTATTCTTGGTGTTGGATTTTATCAATTAAATTTCCCCCAAAAATGCGACTTATACTCCAGTGCGACGTATATATGTTTTTTTTCTTCTTTATTGTGCATTTTCGGTCGGTGCGACGTATACTCCGGAGCGACTTATAGTCCGAAAAATACGGTATGCATGTAAGGCCCATAATCTCGGTGGGCACCTTGGTTCAACATAGGTAAGCGAGTGCATTAACCAGCCCGGGAGACATTGATTAATATACACGTACGGAGGGGCGGCCTTGCATCAAAGACACATTTCCGTTTTGGCTAGGAATCTGCTTTAACTGCTTGATTGGAGGAATGACCATATTGCTTGGCTGTACCTGAGAGTGATCAGTTTCAATGGAGCACTGAGTGAATTCCACATCCACCGGCTTGCTGCTTTTAAAGGCTGCAAATGACTGGAGCGGTCTTTGGAATCCATCCAGAAAATGTCTGACTGGTGAGTGACTTCACACAGCGTTATTAGCAACTACACCATTGAGTTCCTTTGAGAGAGTGGATAACACCTTTCCAGGTAGCTGGCTTTAGTCGATTCCTGACAGTCTGGCTGAAAGCTGCTGAGGGATTGTTTTCTCCATCTCCTTGTGTCAGAGATCCGATGTCTAACCCCCACTCCAACCTTCCCTTTCCACCATTCAGTTGGCTAGGATTGTATCGTCGCCCAGGTAATTAGCTTGTACGTGCATGGTGTGGTTAGCAGCACGCTCTCAAGATGACGTCAGATGTAATAAATCAATAAAACATTTGGAGTGAGATGTAAGCTGTTAATTTGGCTGCATTTTGCTTCCTGAGACACTTCCTGCACTGTGGGATACAAACAGCCAGGCTCGAATGTGTGAGAGCTGTTACTTCAGTCATCTTGAATGCCTACGCCACAGATACCCCCTGCCATACCTCCCCACATCTTCACACCATGCGGTACAAACCGCCTGTGAGAAAGATGTACACCTCCCACAAATAAACAATTTAAGTGTTGTCAACCAGCCTCGTTTCATTTCAATGAAACGTCACATTTAATCATAGTTAAAGTCCACATGCAGATCAATTCAAGTCTTCCTGCTCTTTGGTGGAAGTCAGGTGGTCTTCAGAATCTAAATAATTAACTTGTGGTTATTCTGTTGTTGATTTTTTATGATGCCGTGACAGAGCGATACCACTGAAGGCAAAAAGGAAAAGTAGGATTAGACAACCGGAATTGGAGATTTTCGCGATGTATGGAAGTATCTGGATGCTTAGTACAATATGAGTAAAAGCAATTACATGCACACATTAATTTCCCCAAGCATAGTCTAATGCAAAGAGCAAACATGAACATTGAACATGACCAGAGAAGCAAACAAGTACATTTGTATTTCACAACCCTGTTTAACAAATCACACGACCACAACTACAAAGTTCAAAATGTGTTATTATCATATCAGTCCTTTTGGGATTTTACAGGCTTGTTTGTGATTGTTGTGGCCTAAATGAATTTGCAACGGCGGCTTTTAAATAGAGTAACGACAAAAGTTGCAAATGTTTTGCTCATTTCTTTCAGGCGGGTCAGCGTGTTGTTTTCGTCATTTGCTACAAATGTTTTGATTTAAAAGTAATATATCAGTATATATTATATACTGTATATATAATATGTAAATATTACGTGTATGTTATATTGCTACTATAGTACATTTTTACTTTACTTTATACCTGCATTTCCCTTTCCATCATTACCCTTTCCAACCTTTGTAACTGAGCTACTGTGTGGAACAATTTCCCTTGTGGATCAATAAAGTTTGTCTAAATCTAAGTCAATCTGTGCCGATCAGCATTTTTGGCCTCCAATCCGATCCAATTATTTTGTCCTCAAATCCGATCCAATTTCAGGTCCTGATACAATACTTAGACAATGTTGTTAGATTATGGAACTCATACTTGCCAACCTTGAGACCTCCAATTTCGGGAGGTGGGGGGTGGGTGCGGGGGGCGTGGTTGGGGCGGGGCGTGGTTGGGGGCGTGGTTAAGAGGGGAGGAGTATATTTACAGCTAGAATTCACCAAGTCAAGTATTTCATATATATATATATATATATATATATATATATATATATATATATATATATATATATATAGCACATATATATATATATATATATATATATATATATATATATATATATTTCATATATATATATATATATATATATATATATATATATATATATTTCATATATATATATATATATATATATATAGCACAAACAATACCACACCTTTTCAGTGTCTCCGTCTGTGTTTTGTGAAAAATATTTGTTGAATACATAACATTATAGCCTTTTGTGTAAAAAAATCAATAAATTAGCCGCACCGCTTTATATGCCGCAGGGTACAGAGCATAGGAAAAAAGGAACATCTTATAGTCCGGAAAATACAGAATCTGTCCTGGTCAGGATTAATCAGATTAATAGAAGGAAAAGGCACAGCTCAATTTGAGCTCAATTAACCCAAATCACTTGTACTTCAATCCAGTCCGCCCATTGAAATGAAATGAAACCTTTTTTATCCGCGCTTTGCCCTCCCAAAACACCAGACATTTAACATGTAACATCCATCCATCCATTTTCTACCGCTTGTCCCTTTTTGGGGTCACGGGGGGCGCTGGAGCCTATCTCAGCTGCATTCGGGCGGAAGGTGGGGTCCACCCTGGACAAGATGTAACATGCTTTTTAAAAAGAAAAATAAACTTTTCAATAATAAATATTGTTTGTTTAAACATTACAATCACCGGACACCTCGGTCTCCTTGTACGTATCCTCGCTCATCCATTCGGACTGGACACTGGCCGAGAGTGTGTGGGCGGCCGAGGGTGGAGTCGGCTCTCTTAGTTGCTTTGTTGGGTCTGCTCCTGTCTCTGGCCATACTCCCTCTACCCCAGCAGACGATGGCGTGGAACACCGCAGAGGCCACCACAGTGTATATGTTTTTTTTTTTGTTGTTGTTGTTGTTTTACTTTTGTGGCTATGTGTAGAAGTGGCTGGTTGCATCAGCTCTGTTCTTTTAATGTCTTTATTGTCCTTTGTGTTCTTTGATGTTTCCCTTTTGATGTGTGCTATGGCTATGAGTTTTTTTCCCCTTGGCCTCAGTCTGGACCCCCTCTCCAGGGGCCCAGGCTTAGACTGAATATTTTTTTCTCATCCCCCCCAGCGTTTACCTGTTTCTCACCTTTTTTGTAAGGGGTGCCAGAAGTTGACAGACCCATCAGCGATCCCGTTCTGTCTCCCTGTAATGTTTGTCTGCTCTTGAATGGGATTGTGCTGAAAATCTTAATTTCCCCTTGGGTATTATTAAAGTATTTCTGATTCTGAAATACTAGTAATTTGAGATTCCAGTGTGTTATTTTGTGTATTACTGTATTCTGCAATGTTGCTTTATTGACTCAATAGCCCTATGTCTATTTATAAATGTTATTGAGCACACTGTACAACTAGACTGTGATAGACTAGAGCAAAGATAACAAGATGCTTTCCTCATTAAACAGATTTGCATACCATATGTTTAGCCCAAAGAGAGCCCTTCTGAAAGGCAAGCTTAAGGAATTGATGCAGCAAAAATTACAGCAATCACATCATGTTGGTTATGCCAAACATCCAAATAAGGCTACATTTTAAGTAACAATGCACGGATTTTGGAATTTACTGAAATAAAATAAGTTTTAAAAGAAATCCAACAACAAACGTGAAAAAGTACCCAAATATTTAGAAGGTTAAGCTTGATTCATATGATGGGAAAGGAGGAGAAGAGAGACAGAGTGTGAGACCTTTTAATTAGTCAAGATTGCCAACAAAAGGTGGTGGAGTCTAATTGGGAGAGTTTGAAAAAACGTTTTGAAAGTGAGATCACTCAACTGTATGAGAACCTTCATTATAAGTGAGATGAAACCCAGGAAGTCAGAATAGACGGTGCATCTTTTAAATCCCGATGGGTGACATTTTATAGAACAAGTGATTAGTTCTTATAGTTAGTTTCACAAGCAAATTAGTTTCCTGTCAATTTAATTTTCATTCGACAGAGTGCTGTCATTTTGTCCATGAGCACTTCAAGTTCACAACAATAAAGTGGCAACGTCATTGGCCTCAAAGTATTTCCCTGCTCTGCCACATTTGGTAATTCCACAACATTTTATAACACCACTTGCAACCAAATGTGAGTTGAAGCACTCACAAAGAGAAATGTCAATACAAATTGGGCAATTTGGCACCAAATAATTGTTCTATCCACTCAAAGATCTCAGCGTGTCGGCAGCTGACTTGTCAAAATGAGCTGGCCACCCTGAGGCGTTTCTGTACTATAGGCTCAGTTTGAAAGTTTGACTTATTGGGTTGAATTTATTTATTTTGCTGTACTTTTTCAGAACTGATAAACCACACTATACCATATATATTTACAAATCCATCTAAACCAGTGGTTCTTAACCTGGGTTCAATCAAACCATTGGGGTTCGGTGAGTCGGATTCAGGGGTTCGGCGCGGGTCAAAACATACGTGACTCATCGTGTAAATAAAATAAATAAAAACTTCTCCCTATCGACGTATTACGGATATGGCAACAGCAGAAGTCACACTGATTTGCAGGTGTGTAATTTGTTGTGAGTTTATGCACTGTGTTGGTTTTGTTGTTTGAACAAGGTGATGTTCATGCACAGTTCATTTTGTGCACCAGTAAAAAAAACATGGTAACACTTTAGTATGGGGAACATATTCACCATTAATTAGTTGCTTATTAACATGCAAATTTGTAACATATTGGCTCTTAACTAGTCATTATTAAGTACTTATTATAACCCTAACCCTCTAACCCTCTAACCCTGGCCCTAACCCTCTAACCCTAACCCTAACCCTCTAACTCTAAATTAAGTCTTTGTTACTTAGAATATGTTCCCAATACTAAAGTGTTACCAAAAACATATAACTTTGTCTTGAATTTGAAAAAAAAAAAAAACATTTTATTTTTCACTAAAGAAGGGTTCGGTGAATGCGCATATGAAACTGGTGGGGTTCGGTACCTCCAACAAGGTTAAGAACCACTGATCTAAACACATTGGTTTGCACTCTTGTAAAGCATTTGGCTGCTTAGCTAATGGTGTAAAACAGTACATATAAAATACAACTGGGGTAAAAGGCAAAATCGTAGTTGTCAAGGTGGAGTAATGCCAAAATTAAAGTCATTTCAAGAGAATTCAAGTACAAAAGAGTGCATTCAGAAAGTATTCACAGCACTTCACTTTTTCCAAATTTTGTTATGTTGCAACCTTATTCCAAAATTCTACAGCTCAACACAAAAAGGACAAACATGATTTAATGACAATAAAAAAAATGCATACTCTGTGTTGGTGTCTGGCCGGATTTTGTATTTTATAGAAATACAGAATTTGTATTCCTGATTTAGGAGCACTTGCATTCAGAGGAGGACGTACACTTTCATGTTTGGATAACAGTTTCAAGCATAAATAACACATGTGGATTGTTATGGTCATGCTTTAATTGTCAAAGATGTTTGGTAATATCCATCCATCCATTTTCTACTGCTGGTCCCTTTTTGGGGTCGTCAAAAAGGTCACCAAATGTTTGCGCTACTTTTTCCCCCGTGTTATTGGCTGCACCCTAGTCGCTAAAGGTGCCAAATGCAGGAGTTGCAGCCGTACATCTAACTTGGCTGCACTCTTCAACCATGAGAAAAATCCTGCATTTAACCAGGTTCTTCCTCAGATTGGAAGCATTCCAGCCACTTGCCTTGATTTTTTTCGTCACAAATATTGCAGAGAGAGTAATCTGCATCGGCATCACATCTGGAAAAGACGAGCCACATATTAGAGTGTTTTCTATTTGGCATGGTTGGGTTTTTGTCATGAAACATTGATGGGTTGCAAGATTACTAAGAGCATGTCCGCGTCGAAATTGCCTGTTTTCCTCTCAAGTGCTAGCAAGTGCTAATTCAAACAGACGTGACGTCACGCGCAACCCAGGCACCGAAACATGGCACCACTGGATTTTTACGTGAATCGGTGGCCGGTAGTACCGGCTGGTTTCGGTCTGAACCAAAAAAGTACCAGATCCGATGCTCATCTGTATTGACAAAGCATGATCTTAATGTAAGACATTTTTCTTTTTGTGAATATAGTTAAACCGGATGTATAGCGTAGCGATTTTATTTTGAAGCTGGAAGAGTGTGTGATTGGTTTGAGAAAAGTGTCTTGACATTATTTGATGTTGGATTGACTGTTTGCAATAAAAAAGTCTCCTTTCAATCAATCAAACTTTACTTATATAACCAGGGTTCGAATTTAACCACGGCAATTGTGGCTAGTGCCACGACTGCCCTTGTCACTTGCCCTAATGCCCTAAATATTGACCAGCATCGACGGCAACAACATGCCGTGACCGCCCTTGAATTTTTACTTGTTAATGGGCGAGGAATGTAGCGGTAAACGGAATGATGATAAACCGCGATAAAATTCCCGCTGGTTAGTAATACCGTCTCATTTTTTAATTACCAAAAAACCGTCATTTATTAATGCATTTTAGGCAACACTGTTTACTTCCTGAAAATGAAGTCAGGTGCATGCGCACTAGCGTTGTTTGGCTTGAAAATCATTGCGGATAAAACTACGGAGACTTTGCTCCGGAGATTTCCCCTCGGAGTAAACAGAGTCAAGCGGTTGGTTTATCGTCATTTTCCCTCGCTTTTTGGCGGTGACGACAGGTGTGGACAATATTGGAGACAGACGTATTTGTCCCACACTAAAAGTATACAGCGAAGGAGAAAACTATTTGATGTTGTTTTAATTTTCTCAATACAGCGCCCATCAGCTTTGACTGAGAGTTAATGGGGTGAGGAAACATTCAGCAGGTGATGTCTCGTGAACGTAGCCACAACTTGTTTATAAAGTCTTTAGTTTGTTTACTGGGATATTCACTCGTCCTTTATTTAACTGCAAACTGTATCAGTATTCAAATAACATCAATAATAGCTAAAATGTTTTGTGATCTCATCAAAATGAGCGCAGGCTGTGAAGATTATGTATGAGGTGTGAGAGGTGTCACTCCTATTAATTTTTGTTGGCCAAACTGTTGTACTGAACCACTAGGGGGCGTTGGAGAACAACACAGCTTGTTTATTAGACTTAATCTTCAATAGCCAAACTGCTTTGAGTTTTATATTGATATTAAAAAGTGTCTTTTTGACACTTTTTGACACTTTAGTGTCAAAAAGTAAACACCAGGTTTTTTTGTACATTACTTGTTTTTTTCATGTAACAAAGTAATTACATGGGACACCGCATTTTGTTAACGTTTTATGGTGCATAGTTAATTCTGATACAACATATTTTTGCTCAAACTCTTAATGGATCGGTCCCGATTCAGCATCTACATGTACATATGAATGTACATAACTTTAAAAAAAAAAATTAGTAAATCCCTCACTACCAAAATTTAAAAATACAGACAAAGACATCATGTAATGGCAAAAAGATGACATGTTGATATTATTAATGAACACAAAAAAATACTTGTCTTTAAATATATGGATAACGTTTATTTATAGCCTTTTTATTTACATAATCAGTAATCATGATTTCAATTTTGATAACAAATTATCTTAATTATTACTTTGGCCATAATTGGCAGCCCTAGATCTCATACATGAGCACTATTTTTATCTATATCGACAAAAAAGTCTAGTTACGTCTTATCAAGTGCCATCTTTCAAAATTCTTACATTGGTTTTTATTTTTGAATCTCTTATGTCCATAAAGTGCTATTTTGCACAATTTATTTAGTATTTATTTTAGTTATTTCTGTTATTATTTTTTTCTGCCATATTACTTTGTTTAATGCTTTTGTTGCATTAATATGCACATTCAACTTCTACTTGAGGTCCTTGAAACTGTGTTTTTTTTTATCTACAGTAATGTTTCTCCTACAAAAGAAATCATTTTGAAATGTGTTTTTTTTTTTATGAAACTTGGTTAAAAGATTTGAGAATGAATATGTTTTGAAAATTTTGAGCACATTTAAAAATACCGCGATAATAATGATACGTTTGATCACAACAACCGGGATAAGAAATGTTCATACCGTGACATCCCTATAATAAACAATTGTAACGTAATTGTTTTGTCGTAAAAATTGATGAAAACACCACGTCATGACTGTTTTTCTTAACACACGTGGATTTACTTTTTTCTAAATGTTGAACATAAGTCGCTGATGCAAACAATAATGGGATTAAAATGTTTTTATATAATCGTTTATACACAACTTTACTTAAGTTTACTACAAGTTAGGTCATACACTATATGATACAGTCTATTTCAATTTATTGACATTTGAATATTTGTATATCATATAATGTGTGTGTGTGTGTGTGTGTGTGTGTGTGTGTGTGTGTGTGTGTACAGTTTATATACACAATGTTTTTTTTCTTGTCCCCCCTCTTCTTCTTTTCGTTGGCACTTGTTACATTTGGAGACCAGCCATCAGGATGACGCTTGCCATCGTCTGCAGCTTGTTCAGTTTTTACAGGAGAGTTGGGTCAGGCCACATCTCCTCCCTCGACACCTGGAGATCCCTGCAGTCCTGCAAGATGTGGGCCTTGTCCTGTTCTGCTTCTCCACATGGACACATCAGAGAGGGCACAACTTTGATTTTTCCGTGGCAGTGTTTGTTCAGTCTGTTGTGTCCTGTACGGAGCCTGATTATGGCCACCTGGTTGGGTCGTGGCATCTGATGGTCCAAGTCTGCTTTTGGTTGGTTTAAACAGAGATCATGTTTTTTATCTGTTTGCATCTGTGTTGCCTTCAATGCCACAATGGGAGGGGATCCATCGTAGGACTGTATGTAGGGTGTTGAGTTTGTACAGTGCCTTTTCAAGCACAGGGAGTGTGTCAGAAAGACGACTTGGGTGCCGTGCACTTTACTGCTGATAACGTTTGCTGCATATATCACTTCAACTTCTGCTCTACAGTTGGTGCAATGCAGGCCTGCGGGTATCACTTCTGCTTGCCTTTCTCCACTAGGGTATTGGATGTGGTTCCCAGCGCCTCCACATTTGACAGCGTCAGTGGCTGATCCGTTGGTATAAACTTGGATCTAACTCTCCTGCGGGTATCTTTCCTTAAGCATGACTTTGGTTAATGCTCTTTTCACAACGTCACTTTGTTCATTTTTCGCTGCTACATTAGTTGTATTCACTTGAGGTCACTTCCTGCTCGTTAACTACAGTATGTGAGGCTCAAAGTGGTGGGCCAGCGAGCGTCTATGATCATAGCATTCTCGGCGGCATTTTGCCTTTCTCGAAGAAAAATGCCTTATCTTTGTGATGTTTTGGGTTGTTGAAATCGCGAAAAGGATTAAAGTGTCTTTAGAGTTCCTGGAGAGGTAAACAAGAAAGGTGAAAGAGTACAATTTTACGAAAGGAGACGAGAAAAGGAGCACTCACTCCAGTCAAAGACGGCAGAGTCGAAGAACGGACAAGTTTGCAGTGATCACTTTGTTAAAGGTTTGTTTGAAATACTTTTAACGTTTAATATTGCCCATTGATTTATTATCTTGATATTATTTGTATTTCTTAAAACACATTTTTGCTACAAGTGTTTCAAAAAGCACCAACTTGGCGAGTCTAAATATAAGAAAGCAAATGTGAACAAAACCTAAAAGAGTTATGCTCTTCCTGTCAATGCGTGGACTTTGGGGTTTGTTTTCCCGGAATGCAAAGGAAAGTTGGAGCGAGCAAGGCGTGAAGGTAAGGACATATTTTTTTATTACTATAAAAAAGGAACAAAAGGCGCGCACAAGGCGGAAGTACAAAAACTTGGCTAATGAAACAAAAATTTGCACAAAAGCAGAAACTAAGAACATGAAGCAAAACTCGTTAACTGTGACATGAAAAACAAAACTTACGTGGCATGGCAAGAAGCATAACTATGAACAGGCATGAGTATCAGAAGTAGCATGGCATGAAGTGAGCAGAGGTAATGTCGCCAGGCTGACTGCCTGGCAACTACAATTTAAAATACTGGTGACATGATTAGTGAAAACAGGTGCGTGACTCAAAATGTGAAACAGTTTAAACTAATGGTTGCTATGGTGACAAAACAAGGGAGTGAAAAACAGGAACTAAGTGTACAAAACCCAAACAGAACATAACTTAAACAAAACATGATCACAGACATGACACTTACCAAAGGCAGCAATCATAAATAAAGCTTTTAGCACATACACAATGTTGAGATCCAAAGTTATATTTTGATAAAGACGAGGAAAAACACCCATTCTCGTCAACAATGCGTACAACAAAAACAAAGCAACATGATGCAAAGTTAAATCATGAGTTGCAACCTTAGCCAAGCAAAGTGGTAAATGGGTTATAGTTGTATAGCGCTTTTCTACCTTCAATGTACTCAAAGCGCCTTTACACTATTTCCACATCCACCCATTCACATACACATTCACACACACAATGATTGCGGAAGCTGCCATGCAAGGCCCTAACCATGACTCATCAGGAGCAAGGGAGAAGTGTCTTGCTCAAGGACACAACGGACGTGACTAGGATTCCTCAGGTTGCTGTATTAACCGAGCCCCGCTGTCCCCAAAAAACGATGCATATTTCTCCGGGATAATCTTGGTATCAATTTCCTTGACCTAGCCACCCACAAAGAAGTTGTAGACCTCCATGCTTTTCCAAGTTGTCATCTGTTTTGTCATGTAGAATGACATTTGGAGCACCAGATAGTCTGGGAACGCGACCAACGGATAATCCTTGACATCACTTGACAAATCTTATTTTGATAGAGTATAGGGTTAGATTGTTGAACATAGTTTGCGTTTTTTGCTCGTATCTGCTTTTTAGTGAAAAGATCTAAGCCCCTTACATACTCAGATAGGTCACACTCTGTTTGCTGAGCAGTCACCATATTGGTTTGGTGGCCCACCACTTCGTTCACTTTCGTTTAAAAGTTACATGTCCGAATACAACCTATTGGGGACGGCGGTGTTGACCGTAATGTTGGTTTTTCCTTCATCCCACAGAGGAGTGTCATGGCAGTCTTGCATGGCAGCTCCCGCCAGTGTCAAGCGCGAAGCAAGGGATGTCAACATGGCCTGGGAGTTTTTCTTGATGGTTTTGTTGCAAGATTATTTTTCTAAAGCAAAACTGGATCGTTTGAGTATGCCTGAGGACAGTTGTTGGAGACTGGCCTTCATTGGATGGTCTGGAATACATTCATTCTTTTTGGCTTGTGCCAAGGTTTTTTGTTCTCTTCTTTTGGATTAGGGAGGAATCGCAGTTACTTCTTCCATTTTGTTGATTGGTGATGATTTTAATGCACCTGTAATGATTCTCAGTGCTTGGTTTTGGACTTTGCCCCGGGTCTCTTTGTGTTTCTTGGCAAGTGTTATCCAAGAATCGTTATCCAAGGTGTGGTCTTATTGCACTGTGATAGACTGATTTCAGCACTTTTTTATTCGCGCCCCAAGTGGTTGCAGCCACTCTACACATGAAGTTGAGCTGTCCTCTGGCTTTACCTTCTACTGGGCTGATGTGGTTTTTCCAGGTCATTTGTTTGTCAAATGTAACTCCCAGGTATGTTTGTTGATGCTCATACTTCAGTATGGTGTTGCCAAGGGTAAGTTTCCCATGTCTCATCCCACTCTTATCCCCCAAAATGTACCCGTCTGTCATCATTTTTTTAACTTTCTATCCCTTCCTGCTCTGGTCCGGCTGCTCCTAACACTAAATATATCCCAAAGTCAATACAAATAAATAAGGCAACACGAGAAGTATCCAACCCTTCTCTTTTGTAAAATACATATGTACAGCTGATCTGGTCGTCGACATCAACAATATGATTTCTAAGCGCCCACAGGCCTTAGTTTAGGAACCTCTGGTGTAAACGATACCAATCCCTAGTCCTGTGATTGATAAGTGACCAGTTCAGGGTGTACTGTGCCTCCCGCCTAGGCTCCATCTTAACCACTACCCTGCACAAAATGTGCATCAAAAAATAAATGAATAAACAGTTCACTATTTCTCCTACTTCAATGTTATAATTCTATTTAGTTGCCAAAGACATGCACCTGGGGATAAGTTGATTGGCAACACTAAATTGGCCCTAGTGTGTGGATGTGAGTGTGAATGTTGTCTGTCTATCTGTGTTGGCCCTGCGATGAGGTCGCGACTTGTCCAGGGTGTACCCCGCCTTCCGCCCGATTGTAGCTGAGATAGGCTCCAGCGCCCCCCGCGACCCCAAAGGGAATAAGCGGTAGAACATGGATGGATGGGATGGATGCTGCATAATTACAATTGTAATCATATATCCCAAACCCAACAACACAGTAAAAGCCAATAAAAGAAACAAATCAACCCGCCCCTTTGTTTTTAGTATTTTTAATGTACATCAGTAGATTCAGTAAAGCATTAAGATTAAAGACAAAAACCATTTCCATCACAAACAACAATAGAAAAGGAACATATCAAATAAAAGTGTTTTGTCAATAGGATATGCTTTGCCCCTTTATATGTATAATTTGACTGAACCTTTTTACATGTTATATACTTTTCTTTTTCCTTGAGTAGCCTCAAGATGTTTATTCTATAACAATGTATAACAATATAACAATCACTTTCCAAGTACTCCACCTCTCAAATTAGATCTTGAGATACTCAGACTCCATTCAACAAAAGTATCTCCCACACATCTTATTTTAAGAACATAACATCCCCTCTGCACCTAATTGTCATTGTATTTATAGATATAATTTGCATGTTAAAGTTAATTATGAATCAGTTTTTATGTATAAAGCATTATGTATATATGTTTTGGTTTTAGGAAAAACTAAATCTGACTGGTATTCTTTTTTTTTCCAGATCACTATTTACTTTAGTAGTGCTACGGTAGTGCCTCGGCTTACGAGCTTTGGTTCTGTGACAAAGCTCTTACTCCAAAACACCTGTCTTTCAAATCAACTTCTCCCGTTGAAATTCACTAAAATATGTTTAATTGCTGCTTAGCCCACCCAAAACAGCACATTTTTAAAAATGGAACATGCTTTTTAAAAAGAGAAACAAATGTTTGGATAGAAAAGTTACATGAAAAACAATACAATAGACTACTAAAACAACTACAGTAGTTGTATGAAGTAATATAATATTGTACAGCATTTACCTTGACGTTTCTCCTTCCAGCTGCCTCCATCAAATACACCATCAGCAGCTTCTCCCTATTTTTTATGGATAAATGTCTGCAGTTTATATATGATTTTAACATTCTTGGCAGGCGTTAGACTAATCATGCTTCAGTATGGTGCAGACTCGTAGTGGTACGCTCTTACTGCTTCGCCAAGTTGACTACACAATCGGCCATGTTTCTGAGGATTTCTTTATTTAATTTCATCGACTTCTTCCTTTTAACAGTCTTTTACATTTACTTTCTTCGTTCCAGCGTTTGGAAAACTATATGTTATGTCGATATTGAGCTATAAGATAATGCTAGTGAGTAAGATAGGATGTTTTGGTCGGGTCTTACAAAGTTCACTATGACAGGTGTTGTGCCAACTAATGGCGGGGATACTTTTAAAGAAAAATGTTGCTTGCAACTTAAGGCATAACAATTAACCAATAGATTGCTTTTATCTGAAAACACTTTTACGTTTAGGTACCAGCTGTATTTTGTATATCTTGTTGGATATTATTTTTATATGGATGTGTTTGAGATTCAAATAAAATAAAATATGTTTTATTTTTTTACAGAACTTAAATACTACCATTTTAACAGTTTCCTTTTCCTGAACGAAACATGGGCAAGCCCAAACCTAGTCTTCAATATCCTTTCATCCAGCCATAAACTCCCGACTGCAAGACCAGAAACACATTCTTGGTCATGGAACCAGAAATAAAGCGTTGACCACACAAGTGGAAAGAAAACCCAAGCAGCAACGAAACAAGAAATAACCTGCCGACCCATGGAGCTGGAACTAAAATGCAGATCACTGGAGAGTAACTGGACAACCAATTATCAAGCGATGAGCAGGCAAAGCTCTAAGAATTTGACATCCGTGAGTTGTGTGCCTTTCCCCTCAACAAGCTGGTGCCCTTTTGGCCGACTCTTAAAAGACTTGCTTGCTGTGAATTTGCTGTCTACACTCACTGTCCCGGAGGAGAAGGGTCAGTTGCTGCTAAAGGTTAGATCGTGTAATTCCATCGGAGGAAGGTCAACTCTTCAGTGAGATAACAGTTAGGTGGTGATAACCACAAAAATTCTGTGTGTGTGTGTGGATAATTAGGCAGTGACTTTTAAAAGGTTCACTACGAGCGTGAATATTCAAGACATACTGTATGTTGCAAATATATGCAGCAACTTCTCTTTCCTTAACAAATTATGAAAACAATGCTAGCTGTCCATCTTTAAAGTAACACATAACATGGTGGTTTTGTAAAACAAACATCTGGAAAAGTGTAAAAGGCAGGCACTTTGAACTTATATATTTTTTCTCAGTTATACTTTTGCACAATATGTGATTATGACACCACAACTGTGAATCACAATTTTCCCGCTAAGAATTAAGATTCCAATTTACTGGGGAGTTTTTTAACACACACACGCACACACACACACGCGCACACACACACACACACACACACACACACATACACACACACACTGTTGGACAATGTGATTAAATGATAAAGACACCATGCTGTTTATTACCTCCTCCGAGAGATTATGTAACCGTTGCTGTTGGTTTGTCAGTTTGTTAGCTACATAACTCAAAAAGTTAGAATCAGATTTTCATTAAGCGTTTAGGACATGTTTGAAATATGATAAGGTAATATTTTAGCGTTTTTTTTTCCTGATTTGTATAATTTCTGCTACACTTTTGTTTCTGTGTATGCTAGCACTCCACCCACAGAGACAAACTTCTGTGTTTGTATATGCCGGGGCACCCCCCCAGAGAGAAAGTAAGAGGTTGACTGACAAGAGTGTTCACTCTGTTTCTCTGATTGGACTGTAGAGGGCTCAAAATGTTGGTTTATCAGTTCGTTAGCAACACAATTTAAAATGTTATTAGGAGATTTTCATTAAACTTTCAGGAAAAGTCCGAGTTGGACGAGGAACAAGTAATTACATTGTGGGGCTTAATGAATAATTTTTACTACATTGCCTTACGTTAACATTACTAGCCTCAACGATTGACACGATGCTTCCTTTGTTCATTTCATTCTACTATCGATAGCTCAAAAAGTTATGGGAGGATTTTTTTTTTTTTTGCAAATATATTTTATTGAATTTTACAGTTAAAATCACATTTGTAAGTCATACTTTGCTCACTCAGACCCTTCATACATGCACACAACCACTCATACACACTCACATGCACGCTTGAGGAGAGATGTGCATTTGTGCTTCAATAACTCAAGGTTTACAGTATAGACATTATTAGAAAAAAAACCCAGATATTGTATATATCCATCCATCCTGCACTGGCTCAGGATCAGCAGACGATCCAGACCATAGCAAGATGGATGAATATTCCTCGGCATCAAGGATCCTCAGGAAATAATGCACTTTGTGACTTCAATAATAAATATAGCAGTGCCATGTTGGCACTTTTTTCCATAAGTGGAGTTGAAGTTGGTCTCTTATTTTGGAAAACGTTGTTTTTGATTGATTGATTGATTGAAACTTGTATTAGTAGATTACACAGTACAGTACATATTCCGTACAATTGACCACTAAATGGTAACACCCGAATAAGTTTTTCAACTTGTTTAAGTCGTGGTCCACGTTAATCAATTCATGGTAAAATTGCATTGTTTAATGCATCCAGCGGGGCATCACAACAAAATTAGGCATCATAATGTGTTCATTCCACGACTGTATACATATTGGTTGATACCGGAATCGGTAATTAAGAGTTGGACAATATTGGAATATCGGATATCGGCAAAAAAGCCATTATCGGAGATCTCTACTGTAAAGCTTCGTAACATAGCCACTGGTGTGTGTGCTCCTAGAAAAAAAACACCACCGCAGCAAAAAGTGGCCAAAACTTGTACAGCATTTATTGTACAGAATATTATGTACATTGTTATATTATGTATATGTCCCCTTGATGGAATGTTGCTAATTTCTTCAAATTCTGCACAAAAATAACATTTGGTATGAAGCTGCGGCCCAAATACATACTACACAATATAACATTTCCTCCAGTCTACTCTCGGTGGCGTCAGTACGTTGATGCAGGCCCGCTCACATTGTGGAGCTAAAGTGGGTGTTCCATCATGTGCTTAAATTAGTTAGAATACAAGTCTAAACATTAGTACAGTTGAGCCTTGATTTACGAACGCCTCCATTTGCGACCTTTTAGTTTTACAAATGTTTACATTGTGCCAAATACGCCTTTGTGTGTGAACCATATTTCGGCGTACGAATGCTTCACATATTCATTCATTCATGTAGGATGTTGCTTAAAGCCGCTGGGGCTGCCATTTCTGTCACGACGTGGACTTTGGCGGGGTTTGTTTTCCCAAGATGCAAAGAAATTGGAGTGGACAAGGTAGGGACATGATTTATTTTAACACTCACAAAATGAACAAACAAAAAGCGCGCACAAGGCGGAAATGCAAACTTGACTATGAAAACAAAACTAGCACAAAGGCAGAACTATGGGCATAAAAACGAAAACACTTACTATGGCGTGAAAAAGCATGAAAACTATGGCATGGAATACAAGCATGAATGACAAGGGTAACAGAGTTAATGTCGCCAGACCGACCAACAGAAAAAGACAGGCTTAAATAACAGTGACATGATTAACACAGGTGCGTGTGTCCAAATGAGCAACAGGTGAAACTAATGGGTAACCGTGGAAACAAAACAAGGGAGTGAAAAAGCAGGAACTAAGTGTCCAAAAACCAAACAGCACATGGCCAAACAAAAACATGATCAAAAGACATGACGATTTCAAAGACACTCCCGTACATTATATCCTGTACAAATGGCCGTGGCCATTTCAAAGAGGCTAGCGGCACTTCTGACTTGTTTATTTAAACCATTGTCGTACCTTGTCAGAACTGTGTCAGCCTTGTGTGATCAGAAACACTATAAAAGTGTCCAAACTCTCAGTTGTTTTACAGCTTCGGGTTGCTAGACAATCACTTTGAATTAGCATTTAAGCTAGTTAGCCTGCGACTTGCATCCCCTTCACTTTGAGGATTTTATCAGAAAAAAGGACTTTGTTCCGCAGCAAGTCTTTGTGAGACCTAGAAAGATGCCATAGCGAACTACCGAGACACATGCCTATGAAGGATTGCCTCACACTGCTAGTTTGTGCTGGAGCCTATCTCAGCTGCATTTTGGCGGAAGGCAGCGTACACCCTGGACAAGTCGCCACATATATATATATATATATATATATATATATATATATATATATATATAGTGGAAGAGTGGCCGTGCGCGACCCGAGGGTCCCTGGTTCAATCCCCACCTAGTACCAACCTCGTCATGTCCGTTGTGTCCTGAGCAAGACACTTCACCCTTGCTCCTGATGGGTGCTGGTTAGCGCCTTGCATGGCAGCTCCCTCCATCAGGGTGTGAAAGTGTGTGTGAATGGGTAAATGTGGAAGTAGTGTCAAAGCGCTTTGAGTACCTTGAAGGTAGAAAAGCGCTATACAAGTACAACCCATTTATTATCATTTATTTATTATATATATATATATATATATATATATATATATATATATATATATATATATATATATATATATATATATGTGTGTGTGTGTACAAGCGTCTTCAAAATGTGCAATTTTTTGCTAAATACGGACATTTGTTGAGGTTAGAACCAATTATTCATGTTAACATTGATTCTTATGGGGAACTCTGCTCCACTATACAAACTTTTCGGTTTGCGAACCATGGTCAAGAACCAATTAAGTCTGTAAATCAAGGTTAGAATTATGAAATAAGTTGTCAGCATTTGAGGGGCCCTTTGACTAACCACAAGACGTTATAATGTTCCATACACACCTTTGTACAAACTGCCTGCTGTCCCCCGTTCTTTCTCAGAGTTAGAGCTGGTGAGTAGAAGATTCCCCGAAATTAAATATTTTTCTCCTCCACGGTATAAAACTCTGGTCGGACAAATGCGTCGGTCTTCACTATTGCAGGGGACACATGTCCTCCACGCTTACTGTGCCTATGGATGGAACAAGGGGACACAAAAAGTCAACGTATTAAAAGGTAAAAAATACTGGACTCAAAATGGGTACTGGCAACCTAGAATAAGCCACTGGTACAATGTAAAACAAAAAACATGACTACCAAAATGGACATAAATTAAATGAGATATGTGGGAGGATTAAACTTGCAGCCTTGCAAGGCTCAAAATATTACACACTTTGGTAATACGTAGTATTGATTTGTACTAAAAGAGTACATCAGCAAAGATTGTGTTCATAGATACTGTAAGTGTTTCTAAAATATTCAAAGGTTGTAAAGTCCACAGCCTCCAGGATATTTACCAACCCTATTATTTGTTTACTTTTTCGACTTAACATAGTGTGTATCAAATATTGTCAAAACCATCAGTGAATTATGAGCAAAATCAACCTTGTTTAAATAGTTATGAGATTATTAAAAACTACATGAATGCTCCCTGAGGAGAAATATGCTCCGACCGACGCTAATTAGCCAATCAATTATTGAGATGTGCTGGCAGTTGGCTCCATTCAGTGCACCGTTCAGCAAAGTTTTACGGCCTTCGAAATGGCGTTGGGAGTTTCTTTTATGCACAAGACTCCACTGTCACCTAAACCAAAATATCCTCAGAGAGGTAGAAACATAAAACAAAAAAGAAACTCCTTCCGAGAAGAAAGCGAACCACAACCAATTATCCTGTCACTGGGAAGCGTCCATGAAAGGTTGACAGGTTGTGCAAAGCAGGTGATTAGATGATTTGGCTATGAACTCTGTACTTATGAGAACTATTATAAAGTTTAAAAGGAGACAAAACTAATACCCTACTGAAAAAGTCCCTAACAAGCTTGCTCTTTTCAATTAGAGACATTCAAACACTGAAGTGTTGAAACAGCTTTCTATGCCCGATACCTCAGAACCCCTTTACAGTGCTATCTATACACCATTATTTACCAGCACAGTCTACTTTTTACCACATTACTTTAGTTCCTCTCCCTCTTCTACACATTTATTGAGGTTGATGTACAGTATGGTATATGAATGCCTGAACAGCAAATTGTTTGCATTTGTAATTACAAATCAGTCTCTGTACTAAGGCAATGCGCCAACAATAGACAATCACCTGAGGGCATTTTAATGTTCTACACTGTTAACAGTTTATTTGCTGTGACTTCTTGTGTTCTTAAAGACTTGTGTTGCTATTTCACTTGCCCTTAAATAGAATGAACAAGCACTAAGGCTGATTACCTGTTCAACTTCAGTTGAATCATGCATATTTCACAATCTGCTATCTGCATACATAGTTATTGACTATGATAATGAGGTTGTATGCTCACATTTTTCATTTTTTAATAATTTTGTAATAATTATGAATAGAAATGGCCTGAATATTGTAAACAAATTACGACAAACCCCGTTTCCATATGAGTTGGGAAATTGTGTTACATGTAAATATAATGGAATACAATGATTTGCAAATCATTTTCAACCCATATTCAATTGAATGCACTACAAAGACAAGATATTTGATGTTCAAACTCATAAACTTTATTTTTTTTTTGCAAATAATAATTAACTTAGAATTTCATGGCTGCAGCACGTGCCAAAGTAGTTGGGAAAGGGCATGTTCACCACTGTGTTACATGGCCTTTCCTTTTAACAACACTCAGTAAACGTTTGAGAACTGAGAAGACACATTTTTTAAGCTTCTCAGGTAGAATTCTTTCCCATTCTTGCTTGATGTACAGCTTAAGTTGTTCAACAGTTCGGGGGTCTCCGTTGTGGTATTTTAGGCTTCATAATGTGCCACACATTTTCAATGGGAGACAGGTCTGGACTACAGGCAGGCCAGTCTAGAACCCGCACTCTTTTACTATGAAGCCACGTTGATGTAACACGTGGCTTGGCATTGTCTTGCTGAAATAAGCAGGGGCATCCATGGTAACGTTGCTTGGATGGCAACATATGTTGCTCCAAAACCTGTATGTACCTTTCAGCATTAATGGCGCCTTCACAGATGTGTAAGTTACCCATGTCTTGGGCACAAATACACCTCCATACCATCACAGATGCTGGCTTTTCAACTTTGCGCCTATAACAATCCGGATGGTTCTTTTCCTCTTTAGTCCGGAGGACACGACGTCCACAGTTTCCAAAAAAAATTTTAAATGTGGACTCGTCAGACCACAGAACACTTTTTTACTTTGTATCAGTCCATCTTAGATGAGCTCAGGCCCAGTGAAGCCGACGGCGTTTCTGGGTGTTGTTGATAAACGGTTTTCGCCTTAGGAGAGTTTTAACTTGCACTTATAGATGTAGCGACCAGCTGTAGTTACTGACAGTGGGTTTCTGAAGTGTTCCTGAGCCCATGTGGTGATATCCTTTACACACTGATGTTGCTTGTTAATGCAGTACAGCCTGAGGGATCGAAGGTCACGGGCTTAGCTGCTTACGTGCAGTGATTTCTCCAGATTCTCTGAACCCTTTGATGATATTACGGACCGTAGATGGTGAAATCCCTAAATTCCTTGCAAAAGCTGGTTGAGAAATGCTGTTCTTAAACAATTTGCTCACGCATGTGTTGACAAAGTGGTGACCCTTGCCCCATCCTTGTTTGTGAATGACTGAGCATTTCATGGAATTTACTTTTATACCCAATCATGGCACCCACCTGTTCCCAATTAGCCTGCACACCTGTGGGATGTTCCAAATAAGTGTTTGATGAGCATTCCTCAACTTTATCAGTATTTATTGCCACATTTCCCAACTTCTTTGTCACGTGTTGCTGGCATCAAATTTTAAAGTTAATGGTTATTTGCAAAACAGTTTGAACATCAAATATGTTGTCTTTGTAGCATATTCAACTGAATATGGGTTGAAAAAGATTTGCAAATCATTGTATTCCGTTTGTATTTACACCTAACACAATTTCCCAACTCATATGGAAACGGGGTTTGTACGATGATTATATCATATCATCCATCATATTACTTTTGCAATGCACATAGTCAAATAATTCACAAATTCAATTCATAAATCCTAAATATTTAGTACTGTAATGCATTTATGATTCTAATGCTGGCTAGTTCCAAGAGTTATTTTTTGTAATAATTAAATCCAGACCCAAAATGTATTTGTATCTTGAGTAGGGATGTCCTAATTCAACTTTTTCACTTCCGATAGTAAGCCGATGCCGAGATCAATCCGATATGATATCAGCATATGTTATACCTACATGTAATATGTATTTTGCAGTCAAGGTCTCTGCAGGTTTCAACAAATGTTGTTTTTACTGTATTGTTTTAATGCTTGTTTAATGTTTTTACTCTGTAGCACTTTGAGATTTGTTATTTATATGTTAAGTGCAATACAAATAAAATATATTATTATTAATATCAAATTTAAGACTTGTTAAGACCATAATGAATACAACTTAAGACCTATTTTACATCCATACTGGCAATTATGTACAGACTTAAAGGAAAACTATATTGGTTAAATTCTGGTACAGTTAGAACAATAAATGCAAAATGTAATGTGAGGGTTGAGGGTAATATTTTGTGCGTAAAGGCTACTAAAACCAGTCTGATGTAAGCCAGTGTACGGTGTGGCTCTGATCAGGGCCGGCTGTTGACCCTCCAGAAAAGTTTACCACCCTTTCCAAAGAAAAGTCCATTGTATAGCGAGCATTAGGACCATGCTTACACTTGAGCGCACTGTTGAGGCGCATCGAGGTGTGTATTTTAAACTTTTTATGTTGGGAGTCCTAAATAAAGACCTGAGAGAAACTGTGTTTCCTGCATTTGTCACATTGGTGATCCCAACAATGGTTCACGCAGCGGATGATAGTGTGTCTTTCTCCGCCATGTCGCCCCAGCTCCCGCAGCCTGCTTTTGTCGCCGCACCCCGGTACTACATGGTAGTAGCAGCCCTCGACCAAGTGACCACACGCCGCGCAATGCAGCTGTTGCAAGCGCCTTCAAATACACAGCCGTCTCCTGCTTTGGAGATTCACACTAATTGATTCTGAGAGGGGAGACAGACTTCTTTCCCTGCTGGGTTTGGGCGATAGTACGACCGTGGATCTTATGGACAATATGTCGGGCTGCTGGGCTCAGATAAGGGTGGGTTCGTTTTCCCGCTTATTTTCCTGCGGCAGCTTCCATCTCCGGTCCGTGCAGTGTTGGTTAACTTTGCTACTCTGGCCTCCGGCGACTACCGGGGTTTGGCTGAAGAAGCCCCCTATAGACGATGATGGAAGGCGTGGACTCAACTGTAGTGGCGGGAATCGCTACGCAGAAGCGACCCTGTGATTCTTCCATCAACGGTTTGGCGTCAAAGCTCGGCGGTGTGTCCCTCCATGCTCCTTCCAGGCTCCGTGGCTGTGGAGGCTGGCGAAGCAAGCCAGCCGCTCTTCATTACAGACTCATCGTCAGAGAGACCTTTCCTGATGGAATTTGGTTCGCAAGTCAGCCTGCTTCCCACCACGGACACAGACAGGGCAGCCGGTTTTGGCGGACCAAAGCTGAGTGTCGCTAACGGCTGTTCAATCGACACCTTTGGCTACAGGTTGGTGACTGTGGGCCTCCATGTACGTAAAATCCAGTGGGATTTTGTCATCGCCGCCATCACTGTCCCCGATATTGGTGTGGATTTTCTGTGTGCTAATGGACTTCTTGTTGATGTTGCTAACCACCATTTGATTGATGCCATGTCTTTTGCAACTTTTTCATGCAAGGTGGGGGGACTTGGATTGTTAACACACACCAGTTATTTAGCATCTGTGTGACGGCACAGGCTCGAACCCGCTTTTCTCCGGCAGCTGGGTCTGCCAGCACCTCCGTTGGCAACGCGCCGAGACATGCCTCTGCTCGCGCTGGCGGCATCATGCCCACATGCCGGCAAGGCTGTGGCTGATCAGCAATCAGCACACCTGGGACTGATGAGGGCGAGCTGTGTAAAGACCAGTGGACCCAGGGATCTTTGCCGGAACTTAATCTTCAGTTACCTGTGAAAGCACCCCGTATCTAGCTTACATGCCGCAAACTCGCTCTTCCTCCTGTGACTTCCTTGTTTCCATGTTTGATGACCCTGTTGTCTTCCCGCAGTTCTTCCCATGTTCTCCTGTGATCCCCTGTTGTTCCCCTCTGGATTCTGGACTGCCTCCCTTCATCCTCAACCTCCGCTTGGCACGTGGACCCCTTGACGCCTCTCTCAGCCCCACGGACCTTCCGCTTGGATCACGGACCTTCTTCTGCTTGCCCCTTTGGACTTGTCTGCTTCCTCATCCATTAATTAGGTAATACTCAACAGCTAATCATTCATACACATGGCCTCCCACCATACACCCCTTTTGGATTAGCCACACTCCATTTCCTTAGTTTAATTATTATTGTTTTATTATTATATATAATGTGTGTGGATATATATATATATATATATATATATACATATATATATATTGTGGTACCTGATTCTCACCAAGACACAGGATTGGTTTTGCAGCAAGCCGAAAAGGGCATTTATTGTACAAGTGTTTTTAGGAAGGGCGGGGTGTGGAATCAGCAAACTTAAAGTGTCCAATAATAAACAGAAATATCTCCCATCTGGGGCTCTCAGTCCTTCACACAGCACACTTCCTTAAAGGTCAAAGGTCATTGCCTATCAAACAAGAGAAAACATAGTATCAGAAAACATTTCCCTAATAATGTCATTAATGGGGAAATAGTGGATGTCTCACTTACCGCCTGATGCACCTGCCTTGACACAGAGGAGAGCCAGACCTGAATGAGGCAGAGTTAAGAACAGTTTGTAGCTGGGCCCCACCTGGCCGCACAGCTGGTGGCACTTCAGGCTGATTGAGCAGGTACAGGGGAAAGTACCGCCCCTCGATGATGCGGCCAAGGCTGGGGCGTTGTCCTCTGTGTTCCACTCTGCCTCCATGCCCTGGCTCCTCCCCTGTGAGGTGCCTACCTGTCAGGCGGTGCCTGAGTGAGACTCCACATATCTCCCCCCTAAGCTCGCCGGTCGGTCCGGGAGCTTCTTTGTCCTCTTCATAGAGCCGGGACATGGCGTCTGCATGTGGGATCGCCTTCCCAGGCCGATATTCCACGGTGAAGTGGTAATTCTGTAGTTCCAGGAACCAGCGTGTGACGCGATCGTTTCGATCCTTATTTGTGGACATCCACTTCAAGGGGGCGTGGTCTGTCACCAAGGTGAAGGTCCTACCCCATAGGTAGTAGCGGAGGTGGTGTATTGCCCATTTGACTGCCAAGCACTCCTTTTCCACTGTGGCATAGTTTCGCTCATGGCTCTGGAGCTTCCGACTAATAAATGTCACTGGGTGCTCCTCTCCATCCACGAGCTGGGCGAGCACAGCTCCAATTCCCGTGCCTGAGGCGTCAGTGTGAAGGATGAACGGCTGGCTGAAGTCGGGGGCTTTCAACACCGGTTCTTCACATAGGGCTTTCTTCAACATGTTGAAGGCAGTCTCGGCCTCAGCCGTCCAGGTGACATGATGGGGCAATTTGTTCCGTGTCAGTTCATACATCGGTGTTGCAATCGTAGAGAAAATTTTAATAAACTTTTGATAATATGATACCAGGCCAATAAATGATTTTACTTGCTTTTTCGTCAAGGGTCGGGGCCATTCCCTGATGCGCTCCACTTTGCGGGCCTGGGGTTTTACGCAGCCTCTTCCTATGGTGTAGCCAAGATAATCAGTCTCAGTCAGACCCACTCGGCACTTCTTAGCGTTGACAGTCAGTCCGGCACGTCTCAGGGCTCCTAGGACTGCGTCGAGATGCTGGAGATGGAGAGACCAGCTGGTGCTGTGAATCACAATATCGTCTAAGTAGGCGGCTGCGTATTCTTGGTGGGGCCGTAGAAGTCGGTCCATCATCCTCTGGAATGTTGCCGGGGCCCCGTGTATCCCGAACGGTAAGACAGTATATTGGAACAGCCCCTCGGGTGTGGAGAAAGCCGTTTTAGGTTTCGCCCTTTCCGTCAATGGCACCTGCCAGTAGCCCTTGGTCAGGTCCAGGGTGCTGATGAAACGAGCAGGTCCGAGCCGCTCTATCAGCTCATCTACTCTGGGCATGGGATAAGCGTCATACAGTGAAATCTCATTCAATTTGCGAAAGTCATTACAAAATCTCAGGGACCCGTCTGGTTTTGGCACAATAACAATTGGGCTGGACCATGGACTATGGGATTCCTCTATTACTCCAAGTTCTAACATTTTCTTTACCTCTTCTTTTATAGCCGCCCGCCTGGCTTCTGGGATTCGGTAGGGCCTTTGTCTTATCACCTTTCCGGGTTTGGTCTCAATGTCATGTTTGATTGCCTGGGTCCTTCCTGGCAATTCCGAGAGGCGGTCCTGGTTCCGTCCCAGAAGTTCCTTCACCTCCTGCTTTTGGGACAGGGAGAGGTCCTCTCCTATAGGTAACGGGGGAGTGGTCTGGGGAGAGTGTGCAGTTAAAAACGCAGTAGATGGCAACGGCTCTGCCGCATGCCATTTTTTCAGAATATTTACATGGTAAATTTGGTGACCTTTCCGCCGGCCTGGCTGGTTTACCTTGTAGTTGACGGGGCCCATTCTCTCAATTACCTCGTAAGGCCCCTGCCATCTGGCCAAGAACTTGCACTCGCTGGACGGAACTAATACCAGCACTTTTTCCCCAACTTGGAACTCTCGGAGTGTGGCACCTCTGTTATACGTTTTCGCCTGTTCTCTTTGGGCTTTTTCCATATGTTCTCTTACCATGGGCCAGATTTTGCGAGCCCGGGCTTGTAGTTGGGCGACATGGTCGATCACACTGCGGTGTGGCGAGGGTTGGTTCTCCCAGGTCTCTTTCGCAATGTCCAGCACGCCTCGGGGACGTCGGCCATAGACAAGCTCAAAGGGGGAGAAGCCAGTGGACGCCTGGGGAACCTCTCTGATGGCAAAGAGGACATATGGAATGAGGTGATCCCAGTCTTTCCCGTCTTCGTCGGCTACTTTTTTTAGCATCTTCTTCAACGTACAGTTGAAACGTTCCACCAGGCCATCTGTCTGAGGATGATATATAGAGGTTCGTATGCGTTTCACTTTCAGCCATTTGTACAGCATGGTTAGCACTTGTGACATAAAACATGTGCCCTGGTTCGTTAAAATCTCATCGGCAATTCCCACTCGGCTAAACATCATAAACAGTTCATGTGCTATCGCTTTGGCTGAGGCTGTGCGTAATGGTACAGCCTCAGGATATCGGGTGGCATAGTCTAGTATTACCAGTATGTAGCGATGTCCTCTGGCTGACTTTGGGAGTGGTCCAACGATGTCCATTGCCAGACGTGAGAATGGGGTGCTGATGATGGGGAGCGGGACCAAGGGGTTTCGATAGTTGCGTCTCGGTGCATTCTTTTGGCATTCAGGACAGCCCTTGCAAAAGTCTTCTATGGCTCGTTTCACACCGGGCCAATAGAAGCGGGTTATTATGCGGTCATACGTCTTTTGTATACCTAGGTGAGCTCCCAGCTGATGAGTGTGGGCAAGATAAAGCACTCGGGAGATATACGACTTGGGCACCAGCAGTTGCTCAATTATGTCCCTGCCCTTAGTTAGCACCCCTCTATACAGAAGGCCATTTTTTATCAGAAAATACGGTGAATTAAGTGCACTCACCCCTTCACATTTCTGTCCGTCAATTTCCACTACTTGCTGTCGGGCCCAGCAGAGGTTCTGATCATTCCACTGGGCAGTGGCAAACTCGCCCGTTTTTTGGTTGATGCTCTCTTCTGGTACGGGGAACTCCACAAAGGGGTCCCCTTCCTCTTCTGCCTCCTCCTCCTCCTCCTTCCTGCTCTCCCGTCGCTCCTCTTCAGCCGAGCTGTCACTCCGTGGGGCATCTGACGAGGGCCTAAACGCGGGGCAGGCTGCAAGCGGTCTCATATTTTTGAGTCCATTGTTGCGACGGCGACGCTGCCGTGGAACGGCACTTGGAATGTAGCCCGGGGTCCAATAACGGCCAAAGAGTACACAGTCAGACCCGATGAGTAGGGCAACAGGCAGGTTTGGTACCACTCCAGCTGCTACTAGTGCATCCGCTCGGGGTGTCTGAATGTGTATATGGCTCACCGGATACTGGCGGACATCTCCATGTACACACGTCACTGGAACAGTGTCTTCGCTGAGGGGTCCGGCCAGGTCAACATGTACCAGGGTCACAGCGCTCCCACTGTCCAGCAATGCATGTGCATCGGTCCCCCCGATCTTCACTGGAAGGCTGGCATGCTGTCGTCGTCCACTCCCCGTGTGGAGGCATGGTTTTCCTGCATCTGAGTTGGGGGCTGTGGCCATAGAGACATCACGGTCGCGTTCCGGGCACGCCCAAGACATGTGGTCCGGGTGTCCACACACATAACATTTCCGATGTGGGGCCCGACTGGGTCTCTCGGGGCCAGCGCCCTGAGGTCGGGGTGGGGACGGAGCTGGCGGTGGCGCTCTTCGGCGGTCGCGCACTAGCTTCTCTTCCCCGGTGGGTCTGGCCGTTTCCGTACGGGTGGCTCTCAGCATTTCCATGCTCACTTGGTGGTTCTCTAATAACGCCACCAACTGCTCCACAGTTAAAGGGCTCACTTGTGCGGCATACTTCCGGGCATCAGGCGGAAAGGCTCGGATACAGCGGTCTATCACCAGTCTATCTAGAGAGGGGGGGTTCCCTTCGGTCGTTAGCCAGCGGTGTGTTAGGCGGAGCAGTGCGGCTACCTGCTGTCGCGGGGGTTGTGTGGGCTGGAAGGTCCAGTTGTGATATCGCTGGGCCCTGGCAGGCAGACTGCACCCTTGGCTGTCGAGAATGGCTTTCTTTAGTTTCTTAAAGTCTTGAGCATCCGCCAATGCCAGGTCGCTACACACCCGCTGGGCTTCTCCAGTGAGGAAAGGTGCCAGAATGGAGCCCCATTCAGCTACCGGCCACTTCTCCCGGGCCGCAGTGCGCTCGAAAAGCTCCAAGTAGGCTTCCACATCATCCTCACCCGATAACTTAGTTAGGACTGCAGCGGGTGGCCGTGTACTAGCCACATCTATAGCAATTTTTTTTACTAATTCTTGTACCGCACCTTGAAGTTCAGCTTGGCTTTTTAGCAAAGCACTCAGTGCTTCCGTGTGTGACATCATCAGAGGTTGACGTGAATCAGAGTACCTGCATTCTCCACCATATGTGGTACCTGATTCTCACCAAGACACAGGATTGGTTTTGCAGCAAGCCGAAAAGGGCATTTGTTGTACAAGTGTTTTTAGGAAGGGCGGGGTATGGAATCAGCAAACTTAAAGTGTCCAATAATAAACAGAAATATCTCCCATCTGGGGCTCTCAGTCCTTCACACAGCACACTTCCTTAAAGGTCAAAGGTCATTGCCTATCAAACAAGAGAAAACATAGTATCAGAAAACATTTCCCTAATAATGTCATTAATGGGGAAATAGTGGATGTCTCACTTACCGCCTGATGCACCTGCCTTGACACAGAGGAGAGCCAGACCTGAATGAGGCAGAGTTAAGAACAGTTTGTAGCTGGGCCCCACCTGGCCGCACAGCTGGTGGCACTTCAGGCTGATTGAGCAGGTACAGGGGAAAGTACCGCCCCTTGATGATGCGGCCAAGGCTGGGGCGTTGTCCTCTGTGTTCCACTCTGCCTCCATGCCCTGGCTCCTCCCCTGTGAGGTGCCTACCTGTCAGGCGGTGCCTGAGTGAGACTCCACAATATATATATATATATATATATATATATATATATATATATATATATATATATATATATATATATATTAGAGATGCGCGGTTTGCGGGCACAACCGCGGAGTCCGCGGATTATCCGCGGATCGGGCGGATGAAATTTTAAAAAATAAGATTTTATCCGCGTGCGGGTCGGGTCGGGCGGATTAATTAGATATTTTTATTATTTTTTTTTTTTTTTTGCGGGTGGCAGTTAAACCAATTCGGAAATATATATACATAGTTAAATGTTGTTACCCACATACGGAAAACGAGCAGGCACCTGCTGCATATGCCACAACAGAAGAAAAAGAAAAGAAAAGAGATGGACACTTTTACGGAGTGGAGAAGGGACGCCTCGCCGGGGTCCGGGACCGAGGCCCCTTCCCCCGAGAGGGCCCCACCGGGAGCCGTAGCTGAGGCGATCCGCGAGAAGGGCCCGACGCACGTCCAGGGTCACTACCGCGCCCACCGCACCGACACCCCGCCTCGTCCGCCTTTGCCGCGGCCGGCGTCACGCGCAGCAGGTAAGCAGCTTACCTGCCCGCCACCCCCGTGGCCGGGGGCTCGTAACATGGGTCACTCCGCGCGCTCCGCCCGCGCAGCTTACCTGCCCGCCACCCCTGTTGCCGGGGGCGCGTAACAGGGGTCACTCCGCGCGCAGTGCGCTCACGAAAGGGGTGGGGCTCACCCTGGTTTATATAGAGAGCAGGACGGTGGCCATGGAAGTCGGAACCCGCTAAGGAGTGTGTAAAAACCCACCTGCCGAATCAACTAGCCCTGAAAATGGATGGCGCTGGAGCGTGGGCCCATACCTGGCCGTCGCCGGCAGCGAGATGCGCTTGGAGGTGCGCTCAGCGCGGCTCCCATATGATTGCGCACTGGTGTGCGTCTGGGTCGTGACAGCGTGGCACGCGAAAGACTGTGCTGCATTGGATCAGTCTCCTTTCTTTAACAGGCAAAAGCTTTATAACCTCACCATACCTGCCAACTTTTTAAATCAGAAAAACCTAGTAGCCAGGGTCCAAGGGCCGCAGGCCCCGGTAGGTCCAGGACAAAGTCCTTGTGGAGGGTTCAGGGCTTCGCCCCCCGACGCAAAATGATTATTAGCATTCAGACAGGTTAAAATGTTGCTAAAACCATCACTTTTCTATCAGTCACAGTGACTTTTCAAAACAAAAATATTACAGCAAAAATCATATGGGTTGATTGACATGTTTATTCTGTAAGCTAACTTCAATAGTTTGAAATTATTTTGACAGTTAATGCCAGTTATCCTGTCAACCTTTCACAAGACTTCAATTTGTTAATTGAAAGTATAAACAGTATAAACACTTTTTACAGTAAACAAATGGTAAAACAGTACTAAACAATTCCATAAAAAAAAAAATTGGTGTCATTATTAACTTTCTGTCCAAGCTTGTATAATCTACTGCCTTGTTCAATTGTAAAAAATATTTTGTGCCT